>NW_026623247.1:4866804-4871747 GCF_030028575.1 Malurus melanocephalus | reverse complement strand
TAAATATTTGAATTTTTACCTTCTCCACCCGGAAGAAAAATAGTGAAAATAAAGCCAAAAAGTCAGAGTAAGCTTCCAGAATATTTATGTATTACTCAGTTCAAAGACACAAACAAAAAGGATCCTTTTCTCCTACTTTTAGTTTATTCAAAGGTATAAATGAAATCTTTTTTAAAATTTATTTTTCTGAAAATTGTCCATTTTTAATGAAGCCCCAGTTTGGGAATAAAAAAATTACTCTTCCTCGCCTGTTTCAGTAACCACTAACTGGGCTGCAGCAATAACTTCACATGCAACTGAGGTCCCATTGTCCTGGGCTGAGCCTCTTGCTTTCAGGTAAGGAGCAACAAAATATCCAGACCTGCAAGGGCTGGAGGTTGAGCAGTGAGCCTGTCCCACCAACACTCACCAACAGATCCTTTTTGTGTCCCAGTATTTGCTGCTTTTCCACACTGGCACTGAGCGAGGGCCACAGGCACCTTGCAGTAGTGGCAGGGACAGCCCAGTGACAGGCAGGTGTGCAGGCAGAGGAGAAGCACAGTTGCACCAATGTTTGTGGGAGGTGCTTATCCTGAATCTCCCTAAATGAGCAGCAGTGGGAAAGGTGACAGCAGGAGCCACCTGGGTGTCTCTTCAGGAACATGACATGTGCAGCTTCACTGCTGGGASTTGGAAGAGCCCAGCTGAAGACACAGAAGCACAGGGAGCTGTGCAGCAGCTGCAGCTCTGACTGCAATAAATGGGACACCTGTTCCTCCTGCTTACTTTCCTGTTTCGCAGAAAGGTTCTTTCAGTCTKAGGTGTCACATAGGAAGCAGGACCAGGTTTGTGTAAAATAGCTTTTAGCTATTATGTCTTCTCGTGTTTGTCTGTTCTATTGCTGTGATATCACTTGCTGTTCTGTTTCCTTATCTCACAGACAAGGTCCTCTCATTGATTAGCACAAGGATTCATTCCTCTTCATCACATTCTCTTATTTGCAGTGCACAATGTAAGCTACTGATTCCTTAAAAAAAAAAAATAGAGATAGTGAATAGAGCAGGATGCTCTGCACTGAGACTGAGCTGCAGATCTTGTTGTGGAGTAAGCTCATGCTGTGAATTTCTCAACTGAGCTTTAATTAATTATCACACTGATGGCAGTGCCTGCCAAAGTCAGCTAGCTATCTTGCCAGACACATCTTTCAAAATGCAATGCCAAGGGAGAGACATTCCAGCCCCCTGTTTGGGGTGGCGTGKAGGGGAGTGTAGTCCCAGTCCCCCATTCATTGGCCATGGGGCTGGTGTTCTGATCAAGCACAGTCCCCCTCGCTATTCCTCACGTGGCTCCCAAGCCCTGCCTGCAGTAGGTTAAAGATGACGTTGTCTGAAACTTCTGCAAGGTTACGAAAATGTGCAAGGGCAGGGGGGAGAAGGAGAGAGAGAAGAGATTTTTCTTGACTCAGAGTGTTCAGTACCAGCAGCGCTCAGCCGCCCATAAGGGCAGAAGCAAGTCCCTGCATTTTGACAGCAGTGTGCCTGGTGGAGAGATTCCAGTCTCCCCTGCTCTCCCATGCTCTTCTCCAGAAATTTGCTAAATCCATATCCCTAACCCTGGRAAGAGAGCCTTCTCACTTCGATCCCAGCCCGCCAGTCTGCGTTCCTGCTTGCCAAGGGGAGAGCGAGCAGGATGAGAGAGCAGCGCACGGGAAAATGCAAGTGTCATTTCCGTCTCAAGAAATGTATCAGGGAGGAGAATCCACTTCTCCGGCCTCTGGTCTATCCAGCRAGGCAGAGGATAATTGCAGGCTCTTTGCTTTTCCTTTATTTCACTCTACAAGGTTGACAGATGGTGTGTGGTGCAGCCAAGGCTGGATTCCAACTTGTATCTCCTTTAGTTGCTTGCAACTTACTGAGAACAGATTCATCCTTGGGCTGACATTTCCATCTCATCCCAAAGGGGAATTGTTTTAATTTTCATTTAAAGTTTTGGCTGAGTTAGCATTGCTTCTCTGGATTTTGCAACCAGTAAGGAAAAACACCCTCTTGGCCCAAGACTCTGCTCTGGACATCCAAACCAAGTGCTCATGRAGTGAGAGGTGTGTTCCCAAAGGACAGCTCAGCCTGCCTGGAGTCAAAGCACACATGTGCAGTGACTCTAGGAACTACAGGGAAATCTTGCCATGATTTTGTGCTCCTAATTTTTATATCTATCCATTTTACTTCTCATGGAAATTTAAGACTTCAAGCAAATCTCACTATTCAATTAAGTCCAAAAACTCTGCAAACTGTGGGAGAAGACTGAAACACAGCAGATCTGATTCCCCTGGTCATGAGGGGCTTCAGATCCCGTAGATGGCATACTCTGAAATGGAAAATCACATTTTCCCTGTGGATCCTTCTTTCAGAGGCAGCTTGTGAGGGCAGTGCACCAACTTGGCCTTCAGCATGCCAACTGATGCCATCATTGTCATCTGYAGCCACAAATCTGGTGAAACTCTTTTCTGATTTCAAAGTTGCAAAGTGCTCCGTTTGTCACATTCACTGTGCAAGCCACGTGCCTGTCATTGAAGGCATTGGCACATGGCACGCCACCGACAGGGCACGTTCCAGCTCCTGCTGGAGCCCAGGGGCACCAGCTCTGTGTATCAAGGGCAGCCTTGGGAGCAGAAAGTACAGCCAGTCCACTTCAGGGTCCTCTCCACAAGCCAGAGCACACACAGAGCAGATAGAAACTTGGCTGGTTCGAYGGTCTGTGACACCACCTTCCTCCTGACTCACTGCTGCTGTGCCTCAGTGCTCCCGTGGGATCGGGATCCGGGTGAGAGGAAACCATCCTCCGCAGCCCCTAAGGCCATGTGTAAGCACTTCACAGGAGGGTGGGAAGCTGAGGCACCGAGGGTTGAAATGGCTTGCCCCAAGGCTGTGTASGAATGAGGAGCAGAAAGAAACCCAGAGCAGAGACTGCCCTCAGCAGGGAAGGGGCCTCCACTTGCTGTCCTTCCTAAGGGATGTAAAACAAGAAAAAAAAACAATGCAAAAGAGGAGGAAGTATTTTCTGCTTCCATCTCCTCTGAAAGCCAGAGATATCAGACTCCCACCARTACTTTCATCTCCTCCACATTTCCATCTCCCAGAGAGCCTTGGGCAATCTTTTCTTCATGTATAGTGGTGAAAAAGTAGTCATGTGTGTTTATAAACAAGTCTACAGTTGTGCAGATGATAGGACATCAAACAAAAATGGTTATTCTTATGAACCTTCCTGTTTTCCTACTATGGCAGYCACCTCAGTAAATGTCGCTGTGTTTAAAGTTATAAAGAGGCCATTCAGGGGGTTACTAAAAGGCTTAGAAATCCCCAAGGATCAGACTCCAGGCATRAATTAGGTAATGGTCATATTAGCAGAGCCTGTTTTTCCAAGGCAGCTGATAACATTGTAACTACCAAACTGTGACACAAATTTGCCCCAGGAAACAAGCAAAATAGCTCTGTGGGTTGTTTCAAATTACTTATCCTGCAGGAATTTTAAGAATTCCTGTTAAATAATTAGGGACATGTGAACTTGATTTTCGATCTGTCTGATGCCATGAGAACTCTGGGAATGCAGCTTTTTTAAGGAATATTGTTTCCTTTGTTATTGTGTGAACTTCTTCTTCAAATTGACCAGCGTTACGATTTAGCCATTCACATCCTTAGGTACAGTTTCTATTGGTGTTAGAAAAGGCTTTCAGTCCTTTGCATGTAGGAACATAAAAATGTATTTTTGACCATAAAAAGGTTGTGGTTTTGTTTTGGTTTTTTTTTGTACCTAAAACTGACGGGTAGGGAAAATCCGACAAGGTTCCTAATGCACACAGTATTGTGGACTCACACAACTAAGGTGGATATGCAGAAGCAGGGAAAACTCTCTTTGACCAAGCGGGAAGGTCCCAGGAACATGTCTGCTTTCCTGCTGGAAGTGGATCCGTGCCCCAATCCCACAGACTGATTCCCATTACCAAATGGCCTCAGCCTTCTCGGGGCTCATTCCTCATTCCCAGCTCCTGTTGGATGCCTTAACCTGCCTCCAGTCCAGGGCCAAACAAGCACTTTTCCATCCAGGAGCTGTAGCATCTGATTTTTATACAAAAGCTCCTTTCTATCTCTTCCACTCAGTCACATTGCTCCAAACACAGATGGTTTTTTCCAAGGATTTACCAGTCATTGTGGAGATGCTTTGCTGCTGGATGCTTATGCACCCTGAAGGCCAAAATGAAGGCTCTCTGTGGCTGCAGTCCTTGACCTAGATGTGATCCTGAGTTCAGGCTCAGAAATGCCACTAAACCTGCTGCAAGTGCCGCTGCAGAAAACCTGATGAGATGCTGGGAATTGGGACAACACTTCCCCTTCCCACTGGAGAGGCTGGCTGTGCATGAGCCCAGCCCATGCATACCTGCTCCACCACAGGGAGACGCAGAGCTGCATGCTTCTGTGGTTTTCTAGAAGCTCTGTGGTTGCAGTACAGGGTCGAACTGACGGGCCTGAGAAGAAACTACAGAAAACACAAACAGCAGAAAGAATGAACACTGCTGCGTCTGGCTTAGAAACTGCTGGGCTTTCTTTGTTCTGTTTCAAAAGACAAATGCTGGGCTAAKTTTTATTTGCCTTCTGGTCTTTAAGGTTTAACATTCTCAACGTCAAACTTTTCTCTGTGGCCATGAAGGCTAAACATTTACTCTTCTGTAATGCAAGCTGTGAGTCATACGTAATTGCAGGACCAGAAGGAGAGTCTTTCATAAACTACCTGCTTCCATAAGATATGGCTTCATTCCTGAAAGATTCAACCTCTATTAGGACTAGTGAACAGCTCACAACCTGCCACTAGTTTTCTCTTGTTTGCTAATCTCTCCCTTTTATCATTTATTTATGTTGGCGAGCAAATTAGTTGAAAGCCACTCTCTGACTCCTTCAGTAGTACATATCTGG
>NW_026623247.1:4731068-4866744 GCF_030028575.1 Malurus melanocephalus | reverse complement strand
TTTTGTTTTTTTAAATTTTTGTATTTATGCCTCTCTTTCTTTTCCTTAACAGTCTTGAGAAAAAAAAAAAGTTTTGTAGAAGGAAAAAAGTAGCCTCAAAAAAGCTTCCATTTGTGAACATAGTAAAACCAGTTCCCATATAAAGTTTTCCTCTCACAAGGGACATCTTAAAAAATTCTTTCCTTGTGTTTTAGGGGCATTACAGGACTTTGATTAGAGGGAAGAACTACCCTGTGAGTTGCTTTGCAAGCAATTGAAGAGGACAGTCCTCCACTGTTTGGTTCTGGGCTGTCACCCTTATTCCTTCCCAAGATAAAGAAGAGACAGACAACAGAGCAAACAAAGCTAATGGATTAAGGCAAATTTKGGGCTGATTAGGCATGGTAAAGGAAGGAGTCAGTGCTCCATGGATAATTCACGATGAAACAGCTGCAGGCTTCTCTTTTGAGGCAGAAGTAGAGCTCAGCAAAGTATTTTCAGCCTAAATAGTTCTTGGCTTTGAAAAGTTAGGCAATGATTCAATCAGAGCATTTTGCTGTTTGGAGTTGAATTAACTGAAATGCTCAAGATTAAAAAGTAATTCCATCCAACCTTTTTGTTGTGACGCTTTAAAAGCAAATTTTTAAAACTTTCTGGTWTATAACCTCATTTTAAATTTGTTTTTAAAGGGTAGAAAAGGAAATGACCACCCAGCCCTTGAAATCRAATTTGAATAATGAACAATATTTTACTTAATTGGATTTTATTTTATTTAGTTGATCACTGATGGTCTTAATAAGTATTTGCATTTGGTCTTAGGCACATGTTTCAATTTTTTCCCATTCCAATTGTCATTTTTCTGAAGAAAAATAAAAGGTATCGTTTTTTCAAAACTATTTTATCAAAAATGTAACATAAAGATCCTCAAAAAGTAATTTCCACAGCTTTATAATATCAGCATAAATTAAAAAAAAAAAAAAACTGGAAACAGAATCTGAAAATGCAAATGCATGAAAAATATAAAGGATAATTCATAATTTGGCATCTGTATAATTGTTGCATTTGCTTTCTGTGAGAAAGTATTTTCTTCTGGAATAACACGCTAAGTGCCATTTAAGTCAGCTCTAATGAGCTACTAGTAAGTTTGTAATAGCTGGTAGTGAAGTTTCCTTACAGTGAAACAAGATCTTCTACTATACAGCTCTTTTCCTGACCGGATCACCCTCCTTCTGCAATGAAAGGTCTACATGTGTGGAAACAAAATCTGGTGCTTCCTTGGAGAGGAGTCACCCGTTATCCCGATAGGATTTGCAAGGCAGCAGGCTCATTCCTCCCGGCCCAGCCTGTCGGCAGTGCTGGTGCTGTTGAAGCACRGGCAGGGCTGGGAGCATTGGCTGACTTGAGCAGAGAACAGAATTATTTTCTTACTGGGGGCCTGCTGAAATATGTGAGTGTGTGTATTTGTGCCTGGCTACTCCTCTCGCTGCATTTGCTGATGCTCAGTGAGAAATCCCCTTCCCCAGTTTTTTTTTACCATGGTTGGATGCAGGCAGAGAGAGCAGGAGACTTACAGCAATGATAAATTTCCTCACCACCTGTCATCCGATGATCACAGTGGAAGCTAAGTTTCCAAAACCTCTGTAGGCTGGGTTGCCCCAGGAACAGGCAAAAGGAAACAGTCTGGAGGAAGAGGGCTCTTGCACCCTGAAACTGCAAATGAAATTTATACAGACAGTTCTCTAGAAGGTTACGGCCCCCAGGATCATATGAAGTGTGTGAAACAGCTGATGAATCCAGTTTGTCTCCAGGCACACATTCCCTTGTGTCAGCCAGCCAACTACTGTTACCCCTGTCGTGTGGTGTATCGACCAGCCTGCCCTTAAGCACCTGTTCTGGGGGCAAAATTTTGGCCTGGACATRGAATTGTATGGCCTGGTCCATTCAGCAGCCCCTGCTGTTTACCGTGCTCCTGCAACATCCAACCCAAAATTCAAAGTCCCGTGGTGAATTTCACCAATCCTTGTGAAAAGCATCGTGAAAAACGGTGTCACTGAGTTCCAGTACTCCAACCCTACAAAAATACAGCAGATTCATGCAGATGGTTGCTGTGTCTTGGCCAAATAATTCTTATTACATCTGTATAGCACARAAGTTGCCTCTCATCTACCTAATAGGACTTCGGGTAGATCAGTTCACTAGCTTTGTGTGTAATGACTGCATAAGCTGGATATGCGGTCAAACCAGGGAATAAGAAAAGAAATATTTGTTTATTTCTAAAATTAAAACTTCTGCTGAGAATAAAAATACATAAATTGCAAATTCAGGTCTTGAGTTCTTCCCCCTGTGACAGGGCTTTCTTTCATCTGTTCTCCTAGAGGTCTGTATAACATTTTCTAATTTTTCTTTGTGCTGATCACCTTTTTCCTGGCTCMCTCTGACCTAAGAACTTCTTTTTCTTTCAACACAGGAAAGCCAAACTTGTGCTTAAGGGTCCGTGCACTTGGGTAAACCATCTCAATAAATGACTGCCCAATAACCCAAGAGGAGAATCAGTCTCATTCCCCTCTAGCCTCAAACTTACTTAAACCCCAGCCTGATGTTTTGTTCCAAGACCTTACACCATCCTTTCTCTATCTACACCAACAATCACTGGAAAATTAACCTCTTCCCCAAGGATAGAGAAGGGCTATCTCAGCCCCTCGGGAGTCCAGTCACGACCTTTTTAAAGTTAGAGGCCCTTCCTGCATGACACAACACCCTGGAGAGATTACACAGTTGGAATTGCATGAACTGTGCTTGCACTGCAGCCAGCCTTGCCAAGTGATTGCTAAGTGGAACTCAACATCCCCCGCAGATCCTGCAAACACCATCTCCCAACCATGAATCTGGGAGCTGGTGTGGCTTTGGAGACAACTACTTGAGGCAAGGTTGATGTGCACACCACAGACTCCATTGTAAAACTGCTCCTTGAACACGGCTGCAGGATGTCCTTGCCACCTCCTGAGACTTCTGATTCACTGCTGGGGCCTGGGCGTTTTGGTTGTGTCYAGTGTTTGTATCTGTTTCCACATARTCTCACGCTGGCAAGGATACTTTTCCTATGARGCCTGTCATAGTTTCAAGGAAGGCTCCAAAGCGCTTTATGCCTTTACAAATGTCCCGATTCAGCACAGACTTACTACAGAGAAACAACCCAAGTGGAAACACATCACCCTCGTAAAATTCCAGTTGCCTGAAGACACTCCCAGTGAGGTCTACTGAGAAATAAGCAGAAAATGTCTCTGAGCAGAAAATGTCTCTGAGTATCATGTCTTGCATGTTTTGCCCCCTAATCCCCTTTAGAGGGGCAGTATTCACCACTTAGAGCCTTTCCAAGCCCTAAAGGGCCATGGCAAGCACCYGGCATCACAGCCCTTCCCACTCACATGTTCAGCCCTGCAAACCCAAGAGAGTGGACTGGGGCAACTCTCTGGCAGAAAGAGAATTCTGTTGCATCCCTCCACCTACTCAAGTCCCTACCATCAACTTTTGGCAGTTGTCTTCTAAATTTTTCCCTTGCTCCTTGTCCCTCAAGAATATAAATCAGTCCCCAGAAAGTCAAACACAAGTTCTAAGAGCAAGTTCAGCTAATTCAACCAGAGAAAAATTCCACTTGTTTGGTTTTTTTTTAATATTACACACAGGATTTGATGCACTGGGGGAAAAAAGCGGATTTAGGGCCTCATCCAAATAATCCCATTGTATTCTGTGTGAAATTGGATGTCAAGACACAGATCTCATACTGAGAGATGAAAGGTTTCACAGTTTCATAGGGGAACCCTTGACACCTGTTTTTTTCTAAAGTGAGCTCCTAAATCCATTAACTACTGTGGAAGAACTCAGCATCACTAGACAGTATCACAAGCAAACAAGCCATTACAGAAGGAAGTGCCTGCAGGAAAAGCATGGGAGCTCCTACCTGTTCCAGTGTGGGTGTTCAGACAGGAGGATTAAAAGGACACACAGTTCTGGAAGATCTGTTACTGTTTTKCCAGTGCCCTCAACAAGGAACCCAAGAGCATTTCTGCTATACCAGGCGAGAGCAGGGGAAATACTGAGAAAGGAAAAAAGAGTTTGCAGTCCCAACACATGCATCATTAGATACAAAAGATAAAGGAGGAACCATCTTGGTGGCTTTTGATAAGGCAACAAGTTAGAGGCGAAGGGGGTGCAGGTATTTCCATAAGTCTGTATCATAAACAGTGAAAAGTGAAAGAAGGAACAAAAACCTTCAGACAGGAGATCATCATTTTGCTACAGAAGTATCCAGATCATTGTGAAAACTCAGGAAAGAACAGCATGAATTGGTTAATTTTGCAACAGGACATAAGCTCYTACCATTCATCCCTAGTGTACTGTTAGGAAAAAGACAATATTACACAAATTACGAAATATATTGCTAGTCCTAATCTATTTTAAATTTTCTTCATTATTACTTAAATTAATGCAAGCTAAGATGTTTAGAAATATTTCTTAATATGGTTTTGCCTCAGGAAGGTCACTTGCTGCAGGACAATTTATTCCAGTGGGRCTGATCAGTATCTTTAACCTGTAGCTCTCTTTCTACAGTCAGGTTCTCACTATAAGCAAATTGACCATAGACAACTTATTACACTGTGGATAAAACAGATTTTAAGTCTTAAAGTGTCTTGAAGCAAGTAATCCCTGTCCTAAAGCAAGTAATCCCAAATCCTAGATTCAGTTCAGGTTCAATATTGAGATAGTAAATTTATCTGGACTAATTCTTTCCCATATATTTTCTCAGATGCTTTCCCTTCAGGTCTGCAGGCAGGAACAGATGAGGCATTTGAGTCAAAAGACACAAGATTTCTGAGTATTTTTTTTTTTTTGTGCTGAGCTTGTGAAGAATTTGTGGCCCCCAGAAACTGAAACACATTTGTACAGTCCCCAAGAGGTGCTGAAAGATTACACAGCAAGACCCTGGAAGGAGAAGTAATAGCATTGGGCAAATCTTAATTTCAAACTTAACCTGAAATACCTTGGTTGCTAAAACCCCGACTCATGGGCATCAAATAACGTTCATCATGGACAGAAGATCTTGTACCAGTTTCTCTCATTCGGCCAYAAACGCTATCAAAAGAGGTGAAACACTTTGCTATGCCTCAGTTTCCTCCCTTGGGTGTTTCATCTGCCAAACTCTGCGGGAGACACATTGAGGTCCACAGCACTACACAGCTGAGGTTCTTGGCCAACTGGTATTTCTAGAAAAACARTCACAGGCATACTCAATGTGCACTCTTACATTGCTCTGAGAGCACAGAGCTCCGTGCCAAACCCTGCCATGGTGAATCCTTACCAATAGCTGATGTGCCCTTAGAAGGACTTACTCCTGAACTGGAAGAGCAAACCCTGAAACCCAGTTCAAACCTGCTCATGGAGGTGCTTTGATAAGAGGTCGGGTGTCTGGTTTTGCACTCAAGAGAACTTTCATGGACATTGAAAATGTCTTTCACTATGTGCCTAGTATGTGAAAACAGTAGAAAATAGTAGAAAGAGGACCTTGGACTCAGACAGCACCTCCAAGTTCCTGCCTAGCACAGCTAGGCATAACCCAGGTCAATGGTGGAGCTTGCTAACAGGCTATAAAAGAAAGAAAAGATTTCTGGAATTCATTGCCTCGAGGCACAAAAAAATCCCAAGGCCCTTCTCTGTGGCATATTCTGACCAGTTTATTTTCCTCCTAGTGAAGAGATACCCATTGGCTGCAAATCCAGCAGTCACAGAGTCTTTCAGGGACACACATAATGTTAAAACAATTTGTCGTTTTACATCCTTTTTCTGCTACTGGATGTTTTTTTAATTAACTTTCAGGACTTTAAAGAGGTCTKAAGGAGCTGTGTATTCTGGATACATCTTCCCCCTCGTGGTGGGCATTTGCAGTCACTACAGACACTTAGGAACAAATAAAGGTCCTTGCTTACATGGCTCCTCATTCCCTCTAGATGTCACGGGGGCTAGGGGGAAGTGCCAATGTGCACGATCGTCCAGGCACTATCATCCTTCAGAGGCTTTTCATGACCACTTTTTCCATAACAGCCCTCGTTTTCCAGAAGGAGGTACCATGCTGCACCTGTGTGAGGGGAAGCATCCAAAGTCGCCCAGCTTCTGGTGAGGTGACTAATTTTGGTACTAAGTCCTACACTTTGCTTGTCCTGAGAAGCAGGAAAGACATTTATACTCTTAGCACTGTATAATTTTCTTTTAAAAAGTTATTTTTCCGTTATTCAGAAAGGATCCTTTTCCTCTCAAGTCAAGCCACACAGGTATGTGCAGTGTGAGCAAGTGAAGAGTTGTCTTTTCTTCCTTTGCTGTCGTTTTCCCTGTTCCCATGCCATAGTCAACACCACCAGCACAGCTCTTGTAAGAGAGTCTGAAACCATCCTGAAAACTGCACACCTGGGGTGAATGGCCCATGGCAAGGACCAGAACCTCTGTGTTCACCAGCCCCTCATACTCCGGCAGCTGAACCATTCTCAGCTCTTTGCTATTCCTGCATGGCCATAATGTGTACCCAAGGATGMTGCTTTTAGGGCTAATGCAGTCTAGGGCAGCAATGACATATCCTGCAAGACAAAAACCAGAGTTGAAGAAGGGCTGCCAGCAGCAGAGTGGGCTCCCAGCCATGTCTGAGGAGGCATCGTCTTTTGTGCCGCTGCTGCCTCAGAAGGAGTCTCTCAATCCAAGGAATGAGCCTCTCCACATCAGCCTGACCAGTGAGATTTGCAGCGAAGACCATTGTAGCCACAGCTGGATTTCCTGACTGGAGACAAAATAAATGGGAATGACATAGAATATGCAAATATGCTCGTGCCTGTGGGGCTAATTTCCTCATAACTCCTCCAACGTCAGAGAACAACAATATGCAAGAAAAGATTTAGAATGCATATCAAAGGACTAACTACCAAACCTGCACCTCGCAGCAAGTGTCTGTGAACCCTGTGGGCCCACACCAGATCTGCCTATTTTGAGTGGAGGGTTTGGATACCCTAGGAATACCTTAAATGTTGCTGGGTACACGTGCTTAGGAATCTGAATCACCCTCAAATTTTCTTTGAGATTCTTCAACCAAAATTGGTAAAGTGACTATGTAAGAAGACAGTCTGAATCCACTCAAGAGAACATCCCACATCTTGTCATACATCAGTTTCCAAGAAGAATAGACTCCAGTGCTTTGCCACAATTTAAAAATAAACCATGAGAATGTAATGTAAGTAGGCTTCCTAGATATTATATACAATGGAATCAAAAATCTTTTAATTCACAGTGAACATCACCTGATGCTAACTATATTCGTCATTTAGGAGTCTTCATTCTGGAACAAAGGATTATGAAACAAACTGAAAGGTATTTAATAAAGGTCATCTGATAAGGAAATGTATCCTCCATGCCTTGCTCTTGCTCCACACCTGATGTTCAGGGCCCAAAATCATCACCACTGCCAGCAATTTGAGGTGAGAGGTAGAATATATAACTTTTCAGACATGGATGAAGAGGGAAAGGCCCTAAAGTCACTGTCTGTGTCCTAAGGAGCTCCTGATGAGGTGTCTTCCACATGGATTAGGTTACTCTGCCAGATAAGCAGCATTCCTACGCCATCAAGATCTAGAGTAGATCTCACTGATCTACACTGGYGTAGATCAAGGCCCAGTCCATCTGAACTAACAGAGCTCCTCGTTAGACATGCACTGTAACAAGCTGTTCCTAACCAGAAGATGGGAACATATAGGAGGAGATCACTGAAGAGCCAGGAATGGCTGTTTGCCTTTGCCATGGGCAGATTGCATGGTGCCCCACATTAATTCCATATTTGTGTCAGATGCCATGCATAGTTCAGAAAACAGTGGTCTACCTGCTGTGCAAACAAAGGCAGAGCCATCCTGGGTACTGGAGCTACAGCACTGGCATGTGGTGCTGTGCAGAGGCCAGAGCCAAGCTGGGCCTGGTTCTTGCTCAGAGAGCTGCTCAGTGTCTCAGTGTCCTGCCCTCTGAATCATGCAGACCCCCATCAGCATGCTCAAAGCATTCCACAAYGAGCAAGAGTAATGGGCACATCCCAGCCTGCCCTGTGATGGCACACAAATGGCTGGATGRAAGTTGTGCTTGGCCCTCTGTTTGCCTGAGCCAGGATGAGCAGCAGGATGGTTAGGTGTCCTTGCATGAGTCAGGTGTCCAGGGTGATCTTGGGCATGCCAGTTTATGTCTCTCTCATTTCAGCAGTGCTCTCATTGAGAGACCAAGGATATGTCTTCTGCTCATAAATCTAATTTGGTGGTGGAGAATTCTCTGAGAGTTGCCCAAAAGACTCCTTGCTCACAAAGAGAAAAGAAACCTTGAAGTTTACCCCACAGTTACGTATGTTTTTTTCCTGGATGCAAGACAACATTGGAAGGGGTTTGCGCTCAGCCTTCCAATTGCCTTTGTGCTGCTTGCCTTTCTCCTCATATGCCRCCCCTCTCCCAGCAGCCCATAGAGTCATCTCTGGCTATGACACCATGGCCATCCCCAGCCTGCCAAGCTGTCTTTCCTGGAGTGCTGATTCTCAGCAAAGTTGCATTTGCAGTGTCAGAAACTTTCAACATCCACTTGGGAAAATCTCTCCAGTCTTTTTGTGACGAAGAGATCGTGTCCCATGCGCTATACTTTCAGGGCAGGAAATGGATATCCATTGGGAAGAAAGCTGGCATGGCCACATCATTGTCAGTCTGTGYCATGGGGTGACATAACACGATTGCAATCATGGTTACAACCCAGCACAAGAAGGAGCTGTAATTGCCAGCAGCACGCCTCCATCGAGCCGATGGCATTAGCACATCGCTGTAGAAATGGCAAGATCATGGCCTGCTGTTCAATCACATCACAGGTAATCTCACCATGCCACCTGGTTCACAAATTTATCATGTCATAGCATGAAACCTCCCAGTTCTTCTGCCCCTGTCATTTCAGCAGGGAAGTGCTAACACAACTTCATTCCTCTGGGAGTGAGAAACCAGACTGATTTCCAGCCAAAACTTAGATGCTGGATYTGGAAGCTGCTGCTGTGTTGAGAAAGGTCGTGAGACTTTCCAACTGGGTACTACTTCTAAAGGCATGGCCGAATGTTTTGCTTAGCTTTTGGGCATTTAGGAGATTATGCAATGCCACCTACTGGCACCAAAAAGGAAAATTGAACTACTCCGGTGGGCTGGTGCTATGGAAAGATCACAAAGGAGAAGGCTGTCAGTGTTCTKCAGATGGTCTTTTGCAGCTGAAAGCGAGGCGGAGGCAAACAGGAGCTTTTCTCCTCACAAGTGTTACTCGGTTAAGCTTAGTAGGAAACATTCAGCAATTGAGTCACTTGCTTTCACCATTTGAGAATGAATAATGAATAAAGTAGCAGCCAGACCTGGTGGTGGTGTGGAGCCAGCCCATGAATCTCCCCAGAAGATGAACATGAAATGATTGGGTGAAATGACACACTTGCCTAGCAATATTTGTGGGTTAGTGCCAATTGGGTGTAGGAGAAGCCTCTGAGGAAGGGAAGAATCTCATGCAGCTTCAGGGACTGAAGGATCAGGGCTTCATTTCAGAAGGACAAGTCRTAAAAGGAAATTTAAGGCTATGTCTCAAACACTGAATGGCTTGGTGGATGGACAGCGGAGTAATTCCACTCTCATAATAACACAGATGCACAGAGTTTTGCAAATAATAGGCTTAGAACACATGAAGAGAAATAACAAAGCCTGTAACTAAACTACAGGATATTCTTGAGGCAAACACCACTGTTTGTGTGGATTCCCCCATCTCGTGTCCAGCTGTCAGGTGCGCTGATGCAGCRTTAATGCATCAGTGGAGAACATTTCCAAGTGTTGATTATTTCCCAGCTCTGCTCACTCTGAAGTCCAAGTGACACAGGATGCAAAACCCAAGAGACCACTGCCAGGAGCCAAGCCAGAGGAGGTGGACTGTGTCCTCTGGTAGGGCAAAGGAGGATGTCAGCTCTGAAGAACTGGGAGGGCAGACTCCCTGCTTATCCCGCAGCAGTGGCCATCCTCTTTTCCATGACTGCATTAAGGGTACTTCTGACCATTTTGTCAGCCCTTGTTCTTGCAAGCACAAGTGGTGCCATGAACACCCACCCCAGAGCCAGTCCTGTGTCCCTGGCTGCACCAAGAAGGACTTTCCCCTTGGTTTGCCAAGTTTCCTTTCCCCATCYTCCTTCATTCCCATGACATGGATAGTCAGATTGTAGCAGGGATACACACAAAGTCAATATGTGAGCACAGGACAAGGATGGGTCCTGCATTCCTACCTCTGAGTCACCGGCTGGGTGAAAGCACAAAAAATATCTGTCCAGTTTCTCATGCAAGAAAATGAGTATGAGACCTGGAAAAGGGTGTTCTTCTTTGCCTATTTCCCATCTTCCATGAGAGGCTGCTCTCTGTCTCCTTAGTTCACTATGATAAAATGGGGCTTTCGGTGGGTGGGTTAAAACAAGGGATACTGGCGCTGCACAACCATCCCCTGTCCATGACCCCGTGCCCAAACACAGGCAGCACCTGGCAGTCTGCAAGCACCAGAGACAGCAGGAGACACCCCAGGGGCTGTGACCAGACTGCTGCAGCCATGCACACAGAGCACAGCAGTGCCTGGACTCAGTGATCTCGGARGTGTTTTCCAGCCCTAATGATCCCATGCCAGCTTCCAAGAAGACATGCCTGCTCTTGTGTCTCTCAGTCAGAGGCTCATCAGCATTGGCCACTTTTCTACTTCCAGTACCCTGGCTGGATTTTGTTATGTCTTTTTTTCACAATTTTTCTGTCTGTCCTTAATAGGAGAAATCAATRCATGAGCTGTGACATAAAAATGGCCCCAAGGAAAGAGAGAAGAATACTGGTAGACTTCAGTGACAAGAAAGACAGAGTAAAATATGTGAGGTCACATCAGTTTACACAGTGGAGTGTCTTCAAATTGTACTATAGGTACAATTTTATAAAGTGAACACTCAATCAAGTGCATGCAGATCATTGTTGCTGAATTCCCTATTCAGCTCTTGTTAATATTTTGTGATACTGCATAAGCTAATCAACTAGACAAGAAATTACAATTACTTGCTGTTTAAATGGCTGAGATTGAAGACATCTCTATAGAAGCATTCACCTTCTCTCCTGCCACCTGTTCCTGAAATAATTAATTGCAAAGGAAAAAGAAAATTAACAAGCAAACAAAAAATTATAAAACCTGAAAAGAGTACAAGCCACAGCTTTGCTAAGACTGTTTTATTTTCACACCAGCTTCAGTTCAAATTCATTTAGACACAGGTTAAAATTACATTGAAGTCAAAGAAGCTGAAGTCATCCAGAATCAGCAGCCAGAATCATTGCAATAAAATAATCTATCCATGACAGAAAGTGGATTTAGGCAATCGTTTAGAAGAGACTGATTCATTTTCCTTCTCTGCCACATTATTTTCTGCATGGGCTAATAGTCCTGGACATAATAGGATATTTTCTTCATAGCTTAGTTGTTTTAATGCAACTTCAAGTCATTCATTCAGGTGCAAGATGAACCATGCCTAAATGTACTGCTTCATTCAGGTACAGTAACACCTCTCCAGGAGATGCACTGGGCATCTGACTACAGTAATGTCAAGTATGCATCCCCCACAGGGAGACCAAAAATCACGCATGTAGAGACCTCTCCAGACAAAATCAGCAAGGTGCTTCTCATCCAGTCTTTACAAACAGCCAACCATGGGCTCATACTGATTGTTTCACCACCAACGTATTTTTCCTGAATTTGGGACAAGGTTTCAGTTATGATGCAAGAACAAGATCTGCACACCTCAGCTCTGGAAAAAAAACCCAAGGAATAATTAGCTCAACAGTGGCAACAGACATAGTATTACCCATGTGTTCTCATGGCTGAGGGCAAGAAGAAGCTCAGGGTCAAATTCACAAATAAGTCTTTTATCTTCACAAATAACAAATTCACCCAGAGACCACCGTGGAGCCCAGAAAAAAAATGCAGCGTTCTGCTCTGGCTATCAGCACCAACTATTTAGGGTCTCTGCAGAGAGGCAAGGTGCAGGACAAGAAGTGTGATTGTGTCTCTGCACCCCATGTGAAGGAAAACAAAGATGTAACACTGTGTTTGAGAACAATATTCTTTAATGTCCATGAGCAGGAACAGCAAGAAAACTAGAATGGGCATTTGAAGCTAAAAGCAGAGCAGATGCCTGCTACTGAGGGACAGTGAGAGCTCAATCTGTTTTTCAAGAAATAACTAAAYAGGCCATGACTGCAGTGCAAAAGCACCTCTGCAGGACAGAAAATTCTGGATTCTGACAGGCTGTTTAATSCAGCAGAGAATGATACAATGGGAACCAAAGACTGGAAATTGAAGTCAGGTATTTTCAGTGGGTTTAGAAATATTTGCAAAATTAAGGAGAAATTAACCATTTTTGGGAGATAACAAGGGCAGCACATTSAGACCCCTTCTGGGAGAACAAAGGTGGTTTGGCTTATCCATTGTACAGACATGTACACTATTGAGGCAATGCAGGCAATGCAGTGGAAATCTAAATGGTACCACAGCACCTCCATTGCACCTTCCTCACCTTTGATTTCCTTCACATGATTCAGCTCAGGAAGTGAGGGAGGCTGGACTGTTCAGTAGCACCATGACCAACAAGCCTCTGTTGAGCCATTACAGCACACTGGAGCACTTTTCAGTTATAGCATGCTGCCTTCCTTTGGATTTATCTTCTTTGGATTTATAAATCTTTGGATTTATCTTCTTCCTTTTTAAAAGGACAGCACASCTCCTGAAGCCCTAGAATCTTACCCATGGTTTTTTTTTTCCTCATGGCTCTTGCCTATGCTTTYCACAGTTCTGCTGTTAGGAGAACAAACCCTCATTCCCAGTTCAGCCCTAACAAGTGAGAGAAGGACACCTTCAGCTAATTTACATCTAAGTGAGCATTTGTCAGAGTAAAGAATAAGGTCTTGCTGTGCAAAATGGTTCCTGTAGCAGCACTAATCAATAGTTGCTTGATGGATTGCCTGCCAGGAGTCTTTCAGGCACATCAYTTCAGCTGCTAGACTTTCTGCTTGCTCACTGCTTAACAAAATAAATAGACATGAATCATGGTATTTAACATAAAGCTCCAAGTCAGAATCAAAGCTGTTTAAAATGCACAGTGGTTTGCCCCACTCCATCCTTCCTTTCCCTTTGCTCACAAACAATGTTAAATCCCAGCTTTTCTGGAACAGGCACAAAGCTTGAATGATAACCTCTTCACCAAGGACTGGCTTTTCTTCTGCAATCAGGGACTGCACTCCGAATACAGCATTCCATTCCTCACTGCCTTGTGAAACAGGAGCCATTTGGAGAGGAAAGAATAGAGATGTATGTCTGTGTGGCTGATGGGAGGCTGATATTTCACATATGGCTTTCTTAGCTGCTGTGATGCAAYGGCACAAACTGTTCCCTCTGCTCCTGCACCCATTGTGCTACAAATCTGTGTGAAAGCTCCCACCGCTGAACTGTCCCCACGTGCGACWGCATCACATTTCAAAATATAGGAAGCAACAAGGAGCCAGGTTTTTCAAAAGCAATTGGCTTCTCAGTAATAATGAATATGAGTTTGGCTCTCCAAAAATTCCTATTTCTATTCAGAAACATAGTTMGTTGCAGATTTTTCTGAATCTGACTTTTAAATGGATAACGCTTTTCTTGAAACCCTACACGCCTACAGCCCACTAATAGCCTCAGAAAGGGTGAATAATCATAGCAGCAAATTTTTTTTTTGGCCAAAGAGCAACATCCAGCTCTATCTAGCAAGTTCTGCCCCCTCTTTTATCTTGCCAACCCCATCAACACCCTGTGGCACAACTTGATCAGGTGGGAAGCTTGAAGTGATGCAGGATGCATATTCAGGCTCTGAGTAATGACTCATGTCTTGCTGGCACTATCAAAACACTTCCAGGCCAAGGCTCGGGGCAAAGGATGGAGGAGCCAGTGTTTCTCCCATCCACCTCCTTCCTGACCTTGCCCCTACACTCCTGTGCAGCCTCCCTCATCCTCTGACAGCCAGGAAAACTTGTCATGTTCCTCTAATCCAGACTTCTTCACGGCACTGAGTTTTGGTTCTTCCCACTGCTCAGTCCTACAGCCCATTCTGCTTTCCAAGCCCTTTCACAGCAGATTTCCCTTGCCACTCTCCCAGAGCACCGCCATCCCTTGGACTGTGACAAGGGGTTTTGTATTCTGGCAGGACATTTTGAGCTCTGCTCTGGCACATTTAAGGGGCTCCTGCCTTTTCCTCTCCCTCCCCACGGGAATCCATGGTCCAGTCAGTGATCCCTCATGCCTGCCATGCCAGGCATGCCCATGCAGCCACCCAGAAGGGAGGGGATTTCTTCATCTGCCTCTGAGCATCACTCACTACTGCTCTGACCCCTCTGACTCCTCCAGTGACACCGCAGAGCAGCACAGACAGGTCGCAGGCASAGTACTTGTTCAGTGAATGGTGCAGGTCACACAGTCCTCTCCCTGCCTGGCAGCTGAACAGGGGGAAGATTTCCCTGTCCTGTGTAGCTCAGGGCAAACAGAAGGCAATGCCACTAGTGGGAGAGCYAACGGAGAAATTTGGGGGCTGAAGGCTGGAGCATCCGCAAGGATGTACCCCAATCATCTGGGATCGGATGAGAGCAGACATCTGAGCAAGAGAGCATTGCAGCTGTGCACCCAGAGAGAGTCCAGGTAGCCAGGAAATCCACTGRATTTCATGAGAATGATGAACAGAATGATGGTAGGATTTGGTAGGATTTGGCATTCTGTCGCYCAGGGCTTTGGAGCAGAGCACTATGTGCCGGCATACTGTGGGGCACCAGAAGCACACCAGACCTAGACATTTGTGGGGACATTCTTGCTTACTGTCAGGGCCAATGTTGTTTTGAGAAGTCAGAGGAGAAATCTGACTCAGAAAATTGATGTGTTGCAGACAYAGCTCAAGTCCATGAAGGAGCAAGAAGAACTTTCAGCTTAAAAGAAAGTTCTTAAAAGAACTTTCAGCTCTGCAACCCGATTTCATCAGCCTCTGCTTACAAGGGAGGCAGTCCCAGGATGCACATGGAAAGCCAGAGCATAGCTCTGKAAGATACCAGAACAACACATTGTCATCCTGATGGATGGAGTTCTTATCTTTTTTGACTTATTTTTGACTTTTGACTTCTCTGTCTCCATTTTGACAATGCTACAAATCCATTATGGCTGCATGGTACATGCAGAGCACAGCAAACATGGCACCTCTTTTTCAAGTGAAAAGCAGTTTAACTTGGGTCTTKAGATCATTCCGTTGGGGTTTTCCAAGCTCAAATTTGTGGGAACTACAGGGTGATGTTTTCTGGAGCAGCCTTTGCATAAGCTGGGACTGCACTAAAGCACACAGTGCAGTCAGTCAACTAATCTGTTGTCATCATGGGTTGACAGATAAGCACCAGTAATAATAAACCCACCCAGTGCTTTGCAGACTGAGCAGTGTTGGTTCTATCACATTATCAACAAGGTCATTCCTAGCCCTAGTATCAGGGATTATTTCTTATTTGCATCATCCAAGGAAAAACCTTGCATTCAAAACATTTTGTTACAGTTTTGGCATATCCTTCAGTTTCCAGTATCCTTGTCCTTCTTCTTCATCTTAGTTGTAATCTGACATATCCATGTTTAATAACTTCTGAGTTAGCAAATTCTTTAAATTATACATAAGGAATTCAAAAACAAACAGAGAAGAACTTGAATATTTCATGTTAAAACTAAATGCTTTATGATTGCTTACAGAGTGAAATTAATAAGAAGACTGTGCCAATACTGTATAATTTATTCTGTGCTTAAGTAGAAAAAACAGAAAGGCTCTAGGGCTTAGCTTTGTTTGAAGTCGTGCTTTACTTTTCTCACCTGGCAGGATGGAAATGCTAAGGCAGAACTGCTAGAGCAGACCTAACYTCCACCCTCAATCAAAACAGCTCCTATTTTTGTTTATTGTGAGTAAAACCAGCTTTAAGAACAGTTAATGGTAACCATCATCTGATTAGGGGCAAACAGCCACAGTATGCCTGTTTCTTTGTCTTTGATTTCCTCTCTTTTCTAACTATTTTGTCTGCTAATCTTCATCCTCTGCAGCCAGACAGCAGGCCCTGACCTCACGAAAATTTAACAGCAGAAAGTCCAACAAACCTCCCACTCTTGAATTTTGGCTTGGGCATAAATCTTTGGAATAAATCCACAGTCTGACAGCATGGGAGGCCTACACATTGTTTAGCACAGCAGAACTCTGAACTCAGATGATGACTGCAGTGCAGGTGACCACAAATATGTCTGTTCTGTTCTCTTGTTGGGTCCAAAAGAAGGGCTCTGCTCCGASCAAAGAGAGTTGCACATAGGCTAGAGATGTTAGAACTGCAGAGATTCAGCCAGTTGCAAAGTCCTCCTTGATGACAATTCATAACTGAACAAGCTGAGAGCAAAAATGAAGGATAAGACTAAGAAGGGATGATCTTCATAAAGGAGGTAAAGCTGTCAAAGTACTGAATGCAGCTAAAAAAAGGAGTGTGATACAGTGATTCACTGCTTTTTCTGGARAAAGGGAATTCACCTTCCAGATGTGCTCACAAATTCCTGGGTGACCCAGTTACTTAGGCTCTGGGTGCTTTGTTTTCCCCTTAGAGGACATAGGGACAATAGCCCATGGAGAAGATCCATGATGTGGTCGTTAGGACAACAATAAAAGCACTAAGAGGCACAGATAAGCAAGGAATTTCATACTCCAATGGCACCAGTAATACCAGCAGGCAGAAGAGCAACAAAAAAAMCAGTAGCATTCCTACACTGAAGGTGAGACAGTGCAAGGACTGCAAAACTCACCAGGTGTCAATGCATACCTGCTGAGGAAATACGGAATAAAAGTTGTGCTTTAACAAGAGGGACCTGAATGGAAAAAGAGGTGATGGGACCTTTTTTGCCCCTTCTCATTCTAACATCCTTTGGAAAAATCAGGCTTCCCCAGAGTGGAATGAAAAACCTGAAAATCTCATTACATGGGGCTGAATTTGGTTTTCTTCATCTTTTTAAAGCCATTTAGATAAGAGACAGAATAGAGCAAATTACCAGGGGAAGTTTTCGGCATTTGGCATCCCAATGAATCTACATTTTTTTGCCAAAACCGCTCAATTTTCAGCTGCTGAAAGCTAGTAGATATCCTCTACCTTTAGACCTGAGTGGTCTTTCCTTGAACTTGTGGGAGCCRGGGTCAGTTGTCAGTTGTTTTTGAAAGCCCTGTGATTTCAACAGCCACAACTTTTAAGTCAAACTCCTTAATGCTTGAATCGAGTGGATATTTAAACCCCTCAAATTCAAGGAATCAGCTTTGGTGAGTCAGAGGGAAAAGAGTGCTCCTCTGATTGATGACATTAGTGACTCAAAGCCAAGTACACATTTGAACAAGCTAAACTGTCCCCAGGGCTCATAAAACACTGTGCCAGGTGTTTTGCATTAAAGTYGTACCAGTCCCTGAAAGCCAAGCAGTTTGCAAATCAGAAGGATTAATATTTATTGATATTGAATGTACACAGCCAAAGCCTCTGCCCTGAAGAGYTTGCAGGTTAAATAGCACAGGCAGAACTGGCAGGCACATACGCAGCTCTGGCCCTGGTCTGCTCCTGAGAAAGCTGAAGGTGAAACCTCTCAGGCTCCTGTGCACAAAGGCAGACCACAGTGCAGCTGCGCTGGAGCAAATAGCTCCTACCAGGAGCACTAGACCCTGCYCTGCAATCATGACAGGCTGAGCCCCAGAATGCACCATCAACACACACGAGACCCTGCAGCTCCTAACACTTGGCAAAGGGGGCCTGACAGTCAGGCTGCACACTGAACTAAACATCAAGACATATTTGATGAATCCTAAGTGCAGAAAGAACCCAGAGGGCTGCAAAATATCTCCAGAGACTAGTTTGTGCCAGATTTCTTAAGAAGTTTGAGAAGAATTAAATAAAGATGTGAATYGAATTGCTGTAGAATTTAAAAAAGAGATTGAGGTTTTATGCCTGTATTTTGAAAACAGAATCATCTTGCCTTGCTCTGGAAGCTAGGCCACATGGAGGCCACCCTGCCTCTGAACTGGGATRTCCAAACCAGCGTTCAGTGCAGTGCAGCTCATCCATTTTAAAAGCAGAGTTACTTCACGTGAGGTGTAGCTTGTGGTGATATCAGACATGGCAGTGGGGCAACCTTGATTCACAGTGGAGCTCAACCATTATGTCCATGAAAATTGTCTCCACTGAATGCCTGCTATGGCTCCAAAGGCTGGACAAACTCATCYTACCTTCCTGACGGTGTATTGTCGAGCCCTAAGAGAAATGACGAGAAACCAGATAAAAAGAAAGTGAACACRCAAGTCAGTGTAAATCAAGGGTGCCCACCATGACAGGCAGACACATATCCTGTGAACAATGCAACAATTCCATGTCTTCACACAGATGGCAGTGTCAATGCTACAGCTGTGAGATTTAAGCCCTCAAAATCTCCAACTCCAGTGCTTGTCAGCTGGATGGAGCCCAGTGCCCCAGGATGGAGAAAGGCAGCACAGCTCACTGAAGAGGAGCTGTCACAGATGGAGCTCCCAGGAAGGCTGAACCTGGACCAGAAGTACTTGTTTTACTGGCTGTATCCTTCACAGAGGCTGYTTCCCATCTACATGCAGAAATTCCCTTTATGTTGCTGCAGCCCAACATTTTGGTTTCTCGTCTACCTTCAGGGCACTCAGAGGGTTAGATGCTCACCTGCAGGGGAACAAGCAGCTAGGGATTATGCACCTTGAGCAGCTACCTCTGTGGCTTCATGCTTCTTCTCCATTCSCAAAGTCGGATGCTCGACAATACAAAACAGATCTAGTGCAGGATGGCCAGAAAACTAGCCTGAGTTTTGAGAGAAAAAAGAAATCAGCAGCAAAGGAAAACACAGCTCTCCAAGGTTTCAATGTACCAGGTCCCCATCATCTGCCTACATTTTGCCCACACACTGTTTAATCAGAGTGCCAGGGAGCCTGGCTCCCTGCCAGTGGGAATGCGGATTCTGACAATTTGTCTAAAGTGCAGTCAGAAATTGCAGCTAAAAGGAAAGAGCACTTCATTTTTTAATTCTACGTGTGTATGTATATGGGCTTTTTTTTTCCCCATGAAACAATTACAACCTCTAACTGCCGCCCACACTTCAGTTGCCTGAGAAACGCAGCGTGGGTACGGCTGTGTAACAGGACTCGGGTTTTACACCATTCCTGCTATCATTGGCTGGCTGCAAGGCCCCCACAAAACTGTCCCAGCAGCCAGACATGGAAAGCATTCGTGTCCCWGGCACAGACCGCTGCAAATTCCTGCCAAGGTGTGCATTGCTTGTGTCTTTATTASTCAGGTAATTACTCTGTAAATGGCATTGGGCCCATCCATCCCAGTCTCAGTACCTGTACTTACAACAGGATGCTCAGCACAGTCCAGCCCAGGATGGGATGGGATGGAACAGGAAGCAAAAGAGAATACACCAAGAGCTGGGTATCACTTCTGACTGGAGAAGAGCATTTTGCACACCCACCCTTACGGCAGCATCGCCGCCACCACCTTGATCAAAAACATTTCTTCTCAAAGGACAGGGCACATGTCTGTGCTGAAGACTGTACTTGCAAAAAGTGCAAAACAACACCTGTTTTGGTTTACCAGTCCTGATTGGAATTACCTGAAAAGAGGAAATGTACTTTTTTTACACTGGACATTTGGGCAGAGAGGAGAAGGCTGCCCAAGCTGACTAAAAATACTTACCTTCCAAAGAGCTGATGGAGCATATCTACACTGCACTTCTGAGTGAGGTACAGCAGAAAGATTATTTCTGGCTAAACAAAAAACATTTTCTTGGAGAGGAAGAAAGCAAACTATTCCCACCTACCCAAACCACTTATTTTGAACAATCTCAGTATAGCGACGACGGAAAGTGGGCTTCAGCTTGGTTTTGGGTTTGCTTTCTGTCCTTCCTGCAAAGACACACTCCATTCAGCAGACAGTACACAGCCCCAGGGATCCTGCTCTCTTCCAAGCTACCAGGTRCAGGAAGGAATATCTACCTTGGCTAACTCTGAGCAGTTTTCCCCAAAGGCCAGTGCACAGCATGCTGTTGTGACCCTATGGCAAGCCCTGGCAGTGTTAAAAATGCTTCTGCAAAAAATGGGGGATTAAGAACTTTTCACCAAAAGAGYTCTCTGATAAAGGGAGGGGCTAGGCAACCTTCACAAGAGGTTGTTCCTTGCCTATTAATGGATGGTCTTTTCCAAGTGATAACTGAACCTGTGTATTGTTCAGTTGTCTGCCATGCTTTTTCTTTACAGAAGTCTTGTTCAGTTTTTGTCTTGCCTCTGGCCTTCAAACAAACCTAGTTGCTCTCCCCTTGGAAAACCCTCCTTGCAATCCTGTTTTCTGCAGAGTTTTCAGTCTTCAATGCTTTACTCTGCTTTCTTCTGCAGACTTCTAGCCACATGTACATTCCCCCTGCATTTCAAGATAAAGGCCCCTCAGTACCTTTACACATGCAGGCAAGTAGTGTTAGCTGAGAAAACAGTGCTCGTGGACTATGAATCTCTTTCCCCGAGATTTCAACTCACAGACCTCACTTTCCCAGTATGTCCTTTTCACCATGTTTGCATTCTCAAGACTCATCCTATTTAACTTGCGGCCTGTGATCACTTGTATAATTCAAATATTTACAGACATTCCTGCAAACACCCTTGCAATGGTAAATGTGCTGTGGCTGAAGCAAGTTCAGACCAGGCAGGAAATGTTCTTTCCCCTAACATAACTATTATTTTGGAAAGCAACTCCCTCCGTTTAGATTGCAAGATTGAGATGTAACTGATACAACAAAATTACAGGCTTTAGTAATTAAGCAACATGCTACTAAAGAACTGGTCAATCTATCATGTAATCAATATACTGATTATCAAACAAACACACCACTACTGCTAATCTGCAATTATACTATTTTCCACCCTATTACACACAATTATAAAAGTGCTTATTTCACACACTCAAATCTTACAAATCCATTACCTTACCTCTTTCCATGACATATCGCCATAGTAGAAATGTACCCCTCTGAAGCTCACCCCCTCAAAGCAAGCTTTTCAGACACAGTACTGAAGGGAATTCCTGATGGAATCAGGCTACAAATCAGTGATGCATTTGTAGGCACTTGCACTCCTCCTTTCAGAAGCCTTCCCTTTCCTTTCCTCTTTATCTATTTTTTTGCCTTATTCATCACCGTTTCTATTTACTGGAACAAACGTTTTTGCCACTCTTGTGCCTCCCTTTCTCTGCTGAAGTTCCTCCCTGAGACATGACACATCCCTTGTTAATTTACCCTCACTGGCCAAATTCAGCAAAATCTGAACCAAACTCTGGACTTCCCAAGCTTGACATTGGGACAAACTTAAGTCTATTACTGAYACACCCTGCCTGGGTAGAGGGGATAAAATCATACCCACAAACTTCCAGTTCATAACAGAAACATATTACCTTCCACATTCTCCAAGTCAAAGAAGTCTACTTAGCCTTGATTCGCTCACCTGAATTCAGTTTAGCCCCTTCTCTTTGCATCTTATTGTGAARAGCAGACCAGCAAAACAAAAACTCTCATCATTTACGTACTGATCTATCAAAAAACTAACTCTGGAATGGGACCAGAAGAGATATCCTAAAATGACCGTGACCATGAGACAGCAAACCTGGCAAGGTAGCTGTTGTGCWGTAATTCATGTTTTCCAGGATGGCCCTTTTTCTGGGCAGTTAGCATAGTGGCTGATGTAATTTGAGAAACATCAGTTTAGTGGCAAACATGGAAAGAAACAGACCTGACAAATGAAAACCTGGGTTATCATCACATGATTCCTTTTCCAGCTCTACCTTAGAAGCTACTGGGTCCTTTTGGCATTATCTTGTAGATTAGGAGGCCACTGCAGTGCATCGGTGCTCTGATGGGTAAAAACTYCCTTCTCATTTCCAAACTAGAGGTACCCATGACAATATCTGACCAAACTGTGCACTAATTTGGGCTATGTCTCTTTCTTGTGTTACATTATTTATAAATAGCCAAAGAAATGTGTAGCTGCTGTAGAGTAGTGGTTTCTCCTGCATAYACAAACAAGTCCTTTCAGTCTTCCTTGATAATTATATTCTGTACTTAGATACTTGAACCGAAAATGGACAATGAAGAGACTATAAATGCATCTGTCTTTCACTTTGCACCTGTTCTGTCATTTTGTTCTAGCTCATTGCATTGTAAGTAACGTGACGTGACTAATGATTCCAGGCAGAAAAATCACCAGAAAATGCTCGGCATTGACTGTCAGCTAGGAAGAAAAAATAAGAAAAGATGGGGTGAGCAGTACTGACATTAACATTCAGACACAGTTCAAACATTAATTTGGGCTTACAGGAGGCATTTAATACATCTTGGTAAAATACTCCCACCCATCCTTACCACCACTTTGTTTAGCCTTTCCATTAAAGACATATTAATCCAGAAGCATGCATTAGAATCAAAAATCCCAAGTGCTTTGAAGCAACCAGGATAGAACAACAATGAAAAATCTGATATCCCAAGGCATAAYGTGAAAAAACAAACACAGAACTATCTCAAGTGTGAAAGTCTTAACATTCATCTAAAGGCAACATACTGAGGAAAAATGTAAAGAAACAATCACCTCTTTTTGTCAAACATTCACAAAAATCTTGGTAAGGAACAACATGTCTTCCTTACTATTATCTCCAAGTACAAGCTTCTAGCCCTGCTGTAAAGCTAGAGCATGCCCCACCTGTTTTGGACACATSCTCTCCATTTCCCCTGTGACTCACTCTCCCCATGGTGTACTAACTTACCATGCTGAGCCGTGTCCAACCCAAGAACCACAAGCACAAGGCAGTGTTGTGCAGACTCCTTCTCATTACTTTGGACAGCCACCGTTTCTTAACGGCTCCCACTTCATCTTTTTGCACTTCATCTTTTTCCTTTCTGACTCTTCTGTCTTTCATGGGTCTTTACTCCCCATCTACCACATCAGCAGCAATTCCCAACCTCTTCAGTGCCTTCAAACTATCTCGTATTAYACAAATTTTGAGATCAACTCCCAACCATTTCTGAACAGCTGTTTGCTGCAGCCTCTCTCTTTCAACCCACATGCCGGTTAACCCATTTTAAATCAGTTAATTCTCTTCTTGCTGTCTCTTCACAGCAAGCAGTGGTAGCTCTGCAGGCTGCACACCCTGAAACAGCTGGAAGAGATGCCAACTCTTGTACAGGTGCAGAAGGAAGAAAGATGCACTCCAGCTGCCCTCACACAGGACTAATGTGCARGCAATGCCACTGGCTCCATTGGTTACCCCAACTGCAGGTCAGATCTGGACTGTGTTTCTGTACGGCAGACAGCACATGTATGCTCCAGCTCAGGAAACCTTGAAACTACTGACTGCCAGAACACAGAAATAGGACAGCCAGCCACTGTAAAGCCACCTTCATGTTCTTAATTGTAGAAACAACAGAAAAGGTTCAAATAAAAACCATTCAGCTGCAGAACGTGAAATACATTTGGTTTATTTCTTTCTAAAGTTTGTACATATACATATATCATTATACATATGTGAGATCCTTCAATAGGGTTGCTTGAGTTCAATGACATAAAAATTATTGGGAAGCTTGCAGGCTCTTTGTTGCCCGTAAGCAACATTTATTCCAACTTATAAAAACACAGAAGAACAGAGTTATAGTCAGGAACATGGACACAAGAAGAGAAGTCTACTTTATATCTCACAGTTTCAATACATCAAAGGCAAATTATTTGTCTGTATACTGTAGGCTTACTTTATCAGCAATGATAAAATAGAGGAAAATATTTATATACAGTCACCTCAAGTGAAAAATAAAGCAATGTAAACTCAAATTCCAAAATATTATTTTAAATGATATAACAATATCCCCAAAAGTCCTTCTTCCAAGGGGAAGAGGACTGATTAAGTGCCTTCATTTATCAGGAAATGATCATTCTAGTACCAGATACATGAAGCAGAATAAGGGAGGGCATCCTGYGATACCTGTAGAAAAGACTGACAACTCTGCTTCAGGAAAGCATCTCCGTGTAAGCAAGTATATGTTTGAGTCCTTATGGACATCAGCAGCACATGGAAAAATCTCCCGTGAACCAGGGCTTGACTTAAATCTTCACAGCTCTGACTCCAACCACTCAGTATGCTTTCCTGGCCATGCATGTTCCCAGGGACAAAATGGGGTGTCCTGGTGGTAGGACACCCTCAAACCTGAGATGATGACCTCCCCAAGAGTCAGAACAGCAAGTTCCATGCTGCTGGAAAAGATTTAATGGCTACCTCTACGTTGTTGCTTCACAGCAGACCAAGAAGTTACCACAAAGCAGTAGACTGGGACTGTGTCTCTAGTCTGTTATGTGAAAGACACTCCAGCAATTCAGTGATGARAGTAAACTGAATCCAAGGTTACCAGAAAGAAGGTTCCTACACATCACAAAAGGGAAAGGAGACCACCCAGAAGAAAGGTCTTGCAAGAACTGCTGTCAAGCCCTGTTAGGTTGGCTCTGCACACAAGAAATGTATAATATACACACATGTGCAAAGTGTTTTTCTGCACTACCACTGCTGAGAGTTATGCTTCCCACATGGCTACCAAGCAACACTGACTGAAAATTCAGTCCTCTTTCTCAGCCTAAGGGAAACAACAAAGCAACAGAGGGAGGGTAAATGACACTTCTTAACTGYGACTCTGAAAATGACAGTGCTCACCCACATCTCCCCATCACTATGGGGGGCAGGAACCCAGGAAGAAACTCAGTACCCAAAGGATTAAGGACTACTGCAATGATGGGGATGTTCCCCTTCATTTCATTCAGAGCTGCAGTTCACTCATGTCTCAGTTCCACAAGACACAATCACTCTGACTGTGGTTCAGTGAAGTGCAAAGGCATAGTTTCACTGAAGTTGCTCAAGTGCTTCAAGCTAACTGCATGATAAAGAGTTTTATGACTCCAGGTAAGAATCACACCCTCAGGCTTTGCTCTTGCTTTCCAAGAATAAAGGAGATCGTGCTACTGTTGCCCTGACTAGAACACAAAATGAAAACCCACTGGGTTTCCCCATGCCTTTTTACTCAGACCAGCAACTTATGAAAAGGYTGTTTAAAGCTCCCAAGGAAAACCTCTGGGAGATATATGAGATGCCCAAGAGAGATATTTCAGCCCTGCTGCTCTTCTTTTCTCTGCTGATTAGCCACTCTTCTGGAAGTTTGTACTGTTGCAGAAGAAAAGGCCTCACTACTCCTGTACGGCTGTATCTGCAGGAGACATCACAGGCACCTGTCCTTCTTGGAYACTTTGGACATGATGTCCCTTTGCTGAATTTTCACAGAGCAAGGTCAACATTTTCAGAAGTAAAGCTGTGTATTAGATCCCCAGAGCAAAATTTTCAGAAGAAGTCAGCATTGATGCTCCTGGTATAGGCATCAGCTGATATAAACAGGGAAAATGTCAGCCCAGTGCTAAGCTARCAGAAAATCCAGCCCACTAACTCCTTCTTAGACTCTCAAATATATGCCTTGCTTTCAACATGCAGAACAACAGGCAGCCCCTGGTGGACAACACACGAAGATYAAGGCAGCTCAAAGGATACTTTAAATCTGCAAAAGCTCTGATAGCTGTTTAGCCTCATTTGAGAACAATTAGAACAACAAGCATACTAACAATGTTTGCAGCAGCTGAAGTGCTTTGACCAAAACAAGCCTCAGAAAAGAACAGCAGGCTTTGCAGTGCTGAGCCATAGAAGCCATACTATACCTATGAAATACACACACACATCTATAGGCATCACTTAAACATGTCCACCAAGTAATGTAAGCCTCAGAGTGTACCTCACACAAGAGTAGTGATTTTAAAGTTTTTAAACAGCCAAAAAACTCTGTCCTTTTAGCCAAATTATAATTCTAGACTCAAGTAAAAGGACAAAGTAGTCATGAATATGTACAAATTTTAAAAAAAACAACCACAACCCACCCCTGTTCTCATCCTACAGTCTTTCAGAATTTGACAGCTCTGAGCATGAGGTTTTCATAAGAGTGTGAGTTAAGACTTACGAGTTTGCCCTGTGCAGTGACACAGACTCAATATCATTGATCTCCCTTTTCCCAGCAAGAGGCTAAGGGGAGTTGGAGGATTTCACGTCAAACAAGTTTCCATGGTAGCTTAGCTAGCAGCTCTGTCACTACACCATGATACTCACTGGGCCTGAGCTAAAAGTGCACCTGTTTGGACAAAAATTACCTTGTTGTGTTGGTCTCATATAGGTGAGTTACAGACAGGACCATGTGTCTACTAATTACAGTGGTCCGTGTCAGAGAAAAATTCTGCCCTTGTAGCTTGCAGCACTTTAAATGCTTACACTGCTAAGTGATGTACCTTTATTGGTCCAAATAAACCTCTGCCCTGTATCCCCAGCTGGTTCTGGGCCAGATTTAAAAACAGATGCTATGGGAAGTCCTACATTGTTTAAAGGTTTATAATTTTTATGGAATAATTAAGTGTTCAAAGGTGGGGAAGAGAGAATGCTTTGGACCARCCTAAATGTGCTCCTTCTGACCACAAGGGCAAAGTCAGGTCAATGGTGCAGCCTTTGGGAAAGTTCTTGCTTGCATTCAGTAAGGGAAGGGCTGTAACAAGTAACTGAAACACAACCTCTATGAAGCTAACAAAATGTATGAGCAAGGGACATTCTCTCAGGCAGGGCTGAGCCTGCTTCYTTTCAATGTTCACCTTAATGTTGCCATAAGCAGAATAGATACTCCCAGATGGCATTCAGACACCTTTTCTGAGGACCTGTCCTCCTTGCTCTCACGCTCTCAGTTCCTCAAGCATCACAGACTAGGGGGAAAAGGAAGCCAGAGTTTCTAATCACCYGCAAAACCGAGGGCAGTGCTAGAGCAGTCTCCAGCAGGTGACCAGGCATGCAGGGTGGCACTAGCTTCTACCTATAGCATCACTGTCCTGTGCACTGGTTGCTCAGCTYAGGTGATATAATTTCTCTGAAGGCTGACAAAACCTCTTTTTCCTAGAGCTCAGGTGCCCACAGGGAAAGACCAGGTGAAGCAGCTCACAATGCCACACCTATGCTGCTGAGAGAGCTCTGGGAGACTGGAGAGGCCAGGCATACTCCTTCTACATGCACTAAAAATATAATTTAAAAAGCACAAGCTGCAGACTAGCTCWTTCTGAGACAGCTTCTATGGTTCATCCCTCTAGGCAGCCTGGATACCAGATGCCAGGAACACATGCTGAGGAGCGATGGTTGTGCTCTGGTGAGAAACGTCGACTTCTTAACTGCCCCCTCAGAGCAGATGTGAGGTCTCAGAGCCTGGGGAGAGCAACACTGCAGAAAATTTAAACAAGCAGCAAGCTGGAAGATTGCTTGATACAAGATGTCGATACCGACTTTGTCTCTGCAGAAGCAGCCACTGTTTCCAACATCCTGGATACTAGAAGAGTAGGAATGTTGCAAGTGCCTGGTCTGAGCGTGGGAGGGGGGAATTTGCAGCCCTGCAGCATATGACTAGAGGATCACAGCAGCCTGAAACTCGGTCTCACACCTCCCAGCTATAACTGTGGCTGGAAACACGGGCTACCAACAAGCAGAGTGAAAAAGCTGTTCACAAGGTTATCCATTCAATGCAGAACTGCTTCAGGTTTTCTCAATGCAAGATGGGAGAGTCAAATTTTCTGAATTTCTGCAAGCATGGAAGGAAACAGACCTGTTATACAGAAGCAGCTGAGGTGCTAAGATGACAGACAAGAGCAGCTTGACAGAAAAGGAGGAGGAGCTGTCAGACTAACTGCAATAAGACCAAAATTCATTTAGAAATGGAGAATGCAGACACAGTAAGCAATATGCCATCTGCAGAGAAAAACCTTTCCTGCTTTCAAGGAGAACGTTGCCATGCAATGCCTCTGAGAAGTCTGATGATAACCCTGTCATCTCTGACTTTCTGCACTGCCATAACCACCTCCGCATGGAATGGCCTGCTCTAATCAAGCAAGAACCTAATTTGGAGAAAGGCAAAAATTTTGCCTTTTTCAAGACAGAAGAGCAACCAGCCTTGTTACCCAAAGGCACTGGAGCTGTGGAAATTGACTGAACAAATCCAGTTTTTGGAGGTCTGCTACGCCAAACTCCTGCTCAAAGCAGGGTTGTACTGAGCAGTGCTCTCCAGGAGAGCCCCTTAACATGGACAGACTRCAACCTGGGAGTAGACAGGATCGAGGAAAAGAATTTTAGTGATGAGCTGTTACTAAACATTAGTAAGTTTCTGGTAACCATTTTCAAAAGAATAGATGGAAAACTGTCTGAGCTGGCAACAGAGCTGAACAGCGCTCCCGCACAACTCTGCTGCATTAATCACTCTGCTGGCTGACTTATCTCTCTACATCAATTAAAGACACAACATAAATACTGGATTTAGAAGCTGTAGTCATGATCACTGGTTCATGCGTAATTTATCTGCAAGATGCACACAAACACACAGGCAGTCCAGGGAGTCTCTTTTGCAGCCGCAGATGAACAAAAACCATCCTGCTGACTCACAGAGGAGAGAGTGGTTTTAGCTTCAGGAGAGTATCTCACTTACTTCGGTTGCTTAGTGGAAGCGGGAAAGGCAATTTTCCCCTTCTCCACCACCTCCCTGCTGTCAGGTACAGACTAGTGAGGCCCTTTCCTGTCTCTCCTTCCATAGTTGGGGATAGCAGATGGCTCAGCCCTGCAGGGTGAGCAAGCCAGCAATGCTTCAGAGCAGGGTGGGTCCCTCCAGAACACTGTCTGTACCTTAAGGAAGGGGAAGCAAGGAAGTGTTGGCCCCAGTCCTGCTCCCCTCTCAACATGTGGGCAGAGACTCAGCTTCAGCAGTTATAGCACTCTGGAGCAGGGAGGGTGACAAGGAAGGATGACAGCTCCCTGCTTCACCAAATGCAAAGGCTCTCTCACATGCACACATGCTTGTGGCGGCCAGCCAGTAACTCCTGCTCGCACTGAGAACACCCAGAAAGCTGCAGGCTGCTCCAGTAATTTGCAGCTCAGGTCCCAGAGGAGAGCTGTAAATCAGCAGAATATCCTTACATATTACTACCAGAGCTCCTCAGTTGCTGYGGTCAAGCACTGATGTCTCCTAAAGGAAAACATTTCAGTGAAGATGGGAAGGGTGCAGGGCACCATGCAAAGCTACCTGGCCAGACCCTTAATGATGCCMCTCAAGGAGATGTTCCACTTTGACCTACTGCAAACCTGCCACACCCTCCAGTACCATCAGGAGGAAAAAAAAAACCAAATTGTGGTGCTGACTGATAGATGATCCTATTCCCAAGGGAGGGCAGGAGTCTTAGACTTTCACAAGATCACTTTTTTCCCTTGGTCTCCAAAGCATGCATTTCTACATGAGTGCCTGAGATGCTTATAAATTGTAAAGCAACAGAGCAAAATGGCATTAATTAAAACTGGAGCAGAATCTATAAATTCTGAGTACACTAATCTGCATGCCTCAGCAGTCTCAGTAAGAGTGCTCCAAGCTCAATAAAACATTTAATGACTAAAAAATGTAGTAAAAAACTGCATTTTATAAGCCCAGATGAGACTTAAAAAACATACCCTAATCCATTTACAAGTCTACACGGAAATAGATAATAAATAATGAAAAAAATCTTTTTTGCAGTTCACTTTTCGAGTTTTCCTATTGCTTCAAATCATCTTTTCTGCAATGACTTTGAAGAGGAATTACCCAGTTTCTGTGTCAAAGCTGGAAAATGCATTTAACAAGAGTAATTTTTTTTTGAGCTTAGCAATTTAACTGGAATCTACAGCAACCAAAATACTTTAAAAGCCAGGGAAAAAAGAAGTTAAATGTCATCTTTTTGCCTTTTAAAGCACTGCACTCCATTATCACAAGAGGTTTGCTAAGCATGCTCTAGTCTGCCTTCAAAAAAATCTTATAGTCATCCCAATCCTGACAGTCAAGCAGAGCCATTTACAGATCTGCACCTTTTTTGTTTTTTTTATTTCTGCTGCATGTATCCTCCTGTTATATAAGACAGTGTACTGGTTCTGGCCAGGACAGGGTTAATTTTTGCAGTAGCCAGATGGGGGCACGGCTTGTATCTGAAGGTTGTTCTATACCACCTCATGTCATTTTCCAGGAACTCCCACCCGAGCTGGGGTATCAGGAAATGAGTGGCTGGCTATTGTTGGGCTCTGCGTGGTAAGTATTCTTGTACACTCTTATTAATACTGTTGTTGTTACTGTACATTTTCTTATCTCTTTGCTGCTCCCAGTAATTTGGTCTTATCTCAACCTGTGATCTTCACCTTTTGTGCCTCCAGGTCTCCTCTCCAGTCCACTGCAAGGATGGGGAGTGGGTAGAGAGAGCAAGCAAGCAGCCTGTAGTTTGGAGAGTCTCAGTGGGAACTCAAAATTGGGGAATACCATTTTTTAATCATAACAGGTCAAGTTTTCTTTCCAAGTGTGTGTCTGGCTTTCCCCAATTGAATTTCTTCTTTCAGTTATGCTTGTTCATTTTCAACCTCCAGAGCATGAGGAACAGCTGCAGGGATCTATCTTTGTTTCCAGTCCATGAGGGGAGCTGTTGATATACCACTCTGAATTACTCCAAACAGTCCCTCCCAATGAAGATTATCATGTATCTCTCTGAGTCTCCCCAAACAAGCTGCACCGTATCACCTTGGCTCCAGAARCAAAGGCATCTCTCCTCTTGAGGAAGAGAACTAAATGCTAACTCCACCTTAGCAGGAATGCACAACTTCTAAAGCCCCAGCACTTGGGAAGCACTGCCAATCTCTATTCAGGCCTCTGCAGCTTTTAGCAATATTGCCACAGTTAGGAGCCAACCTCCTGACTTCTAGTACAGAGTGGCCACTCTTAGTGGCAGATGCCAGATGGATGTGCATCCAACATCACTGGTGAAAACAGACTCATCTGGTTTTGCTGCCAGGCAGCAGCTGCAAGCATCAATTTGCCCCARAATCTCACATTTGAGAGTGCAACATCTTTGTTACAGTCAACAGCCAGCACAACACCAGGAAAGCTGTTGCACGGTGGTATCTGGTGGGGGAGGCAAGCTATGCAATGCCTCCTCTTAGRGACCTTTTCTCTTTGACCACTGCCAGTTCTGCCCACTGCACTGGCAGCTCAATAAGCTAGATGAATTGACTTGGACCCTTGGGAAGTCTGGCAGAGCACACATCCACTCAGGTGGCAATTTTTTGATATGTGGCCTTTTGACTGCTTGGGCTGAAAACACCASTGCATTTCTAAACAGTCCTTGCATTGATCTTGACAGTTCTATATTCATTAAGAATTGCATTCATCATGAAATCTGTCCTGTGCCAAGCAGAAAGAACAGCAAGAAACTATTTTCAGCTGGCCCTCAACTTTACCTCCCAAGGTGCTCTGTGGRAAAGACCAGTTTGGTTGTACTACTCCATATAGGAAAAGCATGACACGAAATGAGAGAGACCTGTCCAAGTCCACCCTGTGGGTCAGTATCAAACCTGGGATTAAAACTCAGGTAACAGGTTAGGTAAGGGGAGAGCCAGCACTCTCTGCAGAGCGATGACACTGCCCAGGTAACAGGGGCAGGGAAGCAGGAAAATTATATCTACATCATCTTTTTGTTCTCTTGTGCCTGAAAACTGCTGGTCACCCCAAGAGTCTATGGCACAATCAGGTATGAAAAGTTCTACCCATGGTAGACAGGTCTCTCTCTCCCTGTCMTGTGCTTCCCTTGGAAAGCCTGGCACAGGGTATGCAGAAACTGTGAGGAGGCACCAGCCTCTTCCATCTATATGTGAGCAAAAGGAGGAAAATGGAGAACTGAGGAGAATCCCTTTCTGAAGAAAACAGGCAAAGTGCTTTGTCACTATGAGAGGAATTGAAAGCGGCTCTCTGTRCACACCAACAAGGAAACCCCTGGAAGGGGAAGCAACAGGACACAATATATCATAAGGCTCTATATAGCAGCTAAGTGAGAGCGTATAGTTAWAAACTACACAGAGGCCCTTTGTCTTTAATATATATAATTAATATATGATGCTAATGGCTGACATCTACAGCAGCCTTCTCTGCAAATAAATGTGAAGCCCAGATAGCCATTCCAACTGGGTAATCCCTAACTTTCTGACTGCAGAAGACAGTCGTGGGTTTGGATGCCTTCCAGCCTGCAAACTCAGAAGGCTCTCTGCCTGGAAGGAAGCAAACAGATTATTCCAATGCTGTCATCCCAGCATTGCCAGAGGTTTCCAGGTTTCATTCCTTCGCACTAGCGTGCCCAGGGTCAATGCATTAACAATATGCAACAGTGACTATTTACTGTATCACCTGCTGCTAAGTACCAGTACCAACACACCCCACATTCTCAGGAAACTAATGTTCCCAGCACCCTAGCCTCTAGTCAGCCTTCTGCAGCTGCATGTTTGCACAGCTTTTCTCACAGCTACAGCTCACATTCACAGCACTGCAGCACTTGTCCAGTTATTTTTCCCACCCACCACGTAAATAAAGTGACAAGTGACTTGAGAGATGAAAGCCACATGCCGATGGGAGGAGATAAATGGGGAAGAGACAGAATAAACGTCACAGCGCTCTACCCCTCCCCCAGCTCCTTTAGAAACAGAACAACACAAAAAAGTCCCGATGCTTCAATTGCTAAATGATAAATTAACAAAGCAAAGCAAAGCAGGAGCAAAGACATCTCCCACAATCTGCACAGAAACAGCAAAATATACAATAGAAAATGTCACTAACACCCCATTCAGGCAGATGCACTTATTTTTTGTGAATGACAGGTTATTAAATGAAAAAATTTTGACCACCGGTACTTTGCTGCATGGCTGTTCCCCTAGTTGTCGTTTCCATCCTAAGTGACCTTCTGCTTAATGCTGGGTGTTTCTGGCCTGTAGTCCTTCCTCTCCGAGACATTGCGTTTCACCTTGGCACTAACTGGAGACTCCTGATTCAAAGAAGGGCTCGAGTGGGATTTCTTCAGTCCTGGTGCATCGTTCTCCCCTCCGCTCAGTAGCTCCTTCACCCCTTCTTTCAGTAGGCCAACATAAATCTCATAGCGATTTTTCTGGAAAATGAAAAGAAAGGCACTTATCAGTGTGGAAGAATTTCTGCGGGGGCATTTGAGAGACCACCTAAGTAGCTTAATGCTTTCTGCTGGCCTGAAAAYCAGGAGCCCAATATGTATGTGAACAATGCTGCCTAATGTGGATATGAACAATAGTGGCTAATGTAAATTAAACAAAGAGGATTTCAGGCAGACTGAGGCCTGGGGTGCTGTGTAATTAGAGGCACTCAGCTCTGCAGCACACAAATTCCAATRCTCTGCTGGGCAGTGGCTCCCATTCCAAGTAACACCACCAAATGAAAGCTTGCTACCTGAGTCATGCTGAGACCTGACTGCTCACACATACTGAGATGCTACATGCTCAGGCAGGTATGGAGATAAAGTGCACTAAAATAAAGAACAATAAAAATCCTGCTCTGGCTGCTTACAGCTCTCCTGTGCAACCCTCCTCTCCCACCAACGGGTCTTGCTTCTCCTGATTTTCTTATCCAGGGGAGATACCAAAGCAGGGTCTAAGTTCAGCCTGTACCAGCAGGGCCATCACCAGGCCCCTGAGAGAATCTTCTACAAGGCCAGACCTTAACAAAAAGGAACAAATGAGAAGGCTATAACAGCAGCACGACATGTACCCCTGCTAGGTCACTCACAGCAAATGATGAAGGACGCTGTCTGTCCAGACACTTGCATTTTTCAACTGGGAAAAGTTCCTTTTACTGTGTCCCATGCCCATTTGTTCTATTTCTTKTCTGGACCAGACTTTTCCCTGTCCAACAGGAAGATTTCGCTCTGTTTGCCACAATTGCATTGGTCTCCAAGAAACAACTCAGCAAGGGAATAAAAATAGGGTACTGTAACAGAAGATCCCTGCAGTGTCTCAAAAACAGATGTTGGGGCAGGAGGTCCTGAGAACAGAGCTATCTGCTTCACAGGATTTGTTTAATAACCTGCCCTGATATATCCACTGAAGACACGGTGCAGGCACTGTTATTTACAGCAATCTCAATGTGCTGGAGGTCAGGAAAGGTGGATGTAAACAYCCATACTGATTGTTAATTTATATTTTGAAGTGGCAAAACAGTAGCCAAACTATTACGTTCTGAGAAAAAAAGTATTTAAAAATATTTTTTTCAATTTTCTAACAAAATTTTAAAGTTCTGGTAAAAACACTTATTTGAGGGAAGGAAATCAAAAAGCTTGGTAACTGCTTTGGAGTGTGGTATATAAGGTGGGGGGAAGAAGATAATGTGACTGGCTTTTGAGAGTCCTTTGAATACATAAAACCTCACATAGCAGAATCATAACAGAATTCAYCTACAAATAAAATAAATAAGCATTCCTATCATTTTTATATCTGGAACTGCAGCTCCACAATGTGAGAGAGAAACACATGAAGAAGGTAAGATGTGTCATTTAATAGAAATGGAAATAGAGAAACAGCAAGAAGAACTCTGATGATGATGCATTGAGCTGATGGATGATTCATCACAACATGAAGCAGACACTTCTGCAAAAGTGCAGAAGTGCCAGTGCTCTAAGCTTGGGAACAGCGTAATATCATCAAACRGGAGAGGAACTTTACTGCCATATGGAATTCTGCTTTTTACTGATCCAGTAAACACCACCAGAGTCTCAAGACTGAGAAATCAGTCAGAAATCAATCAGAACAGAAATTCAGGACCTACACACGTGCAACTCGCCATTTTTCCCTAGACTTTGTGGGTCCTTGATTTCCATGATAATTAATCAATGCATTTGTACTTTGATTTCAACCAAAAAAAAAACTTGGTCTTTCGGTGACCTGACATTTGAAGTTAGGTGAAAGCTGCTGCCAATTTTGCCTTAAAAGAAAAAGAATTGTAGAATTCTGTCAAGAAATAAAACCACAGAAGCTGAAACCATTTGAAAGCCTMTGCAACATTATCTCTGACAGAGGAATGTACATAATAAAGAAGAATGAGGCAGCCACTCATCAGTATTCTGGTTTCACTTCTCACCTGACAGCATGCAAAAGATCTTTCTCTAACTATAAGTTTTCTGCACTGAGCAAAAAATTCTTTGCAATCTGATGCAGTACTTCCTCAGAGAGCCAGCAATGAGAATTTCTCCTTCCCTGGTGTGTATAAACAAAGATACCATCAAAAAGAAATGCAACTGGCAGAATCCCTGAACAAAGACCAGTCACATCCTGGTTCACCTCCCCTCCATCTCACTTGTCTTTCATCAGGAACAAGAATGAAGGAATCGTCAGTGTGTGAACAAAAAGGAATTGTGAGCATCTACAAAAAAAGAAAATGGCTTCTTCCTTCCTAATGGCACTATGCTGCTACCTTAGGGACTCGCACGCCCTTTAGGCGTGTTTCTTAAGATGTACCAGCATGGCCTTTTGTACACAGACACCAGGTCAGGCACGCAGTCTCGGTCTGAAAGAGACAATTACAATATCCTACCTCACCAACCTCTTGCCTTTTTCATTTAACCCCATACAGCAAGCTCTCTCAACACCTCCTGCTGACCCTGACAGGACACTGTTCTGAAGGGAACGTCAGGAAACCCTTAAAATAGTATGAAGCTTCCATTCATAATTTTCATACAGCTCAACACTTAGATTTTATTTGGTTTTCTTCACAGCCTCAGATAATAGAAAAAAACTGAGTTGGAAGGATCATCCAGTCCAATTCCTGGCCCTGCACAAGACTATCTCCAAGAYTCACACCCTGTGCCTGAGAGMATTGTCCAAATGCTTCTTTAACTCTGTCAGGCTTGGTGCTGTGACCACTTCTCTGGGGAGCTGTTCCAGTGCCCAACCAYCCTCTGGGTAAGAAACTTTYTTCTAATACCCAATCTAAACCACCCTGACACAACTTCACGTGCTCCTTCATGTCCTGTCACTGAGTACCAGAGAAAAGAGATCAGTGCCTGCCCCTCCTCACCCCCTTCTGAGGAAGCTGTAATTGCACTGAGGTCTCTCCCTCTGTCTCCTCCAGGCCGAACTCACTAAGGGACCACAAGCTCCTCATACAGCTTYCCCTTAAGGGACTTCACTTCCCTCCTTTGGAGGCTTTGGCGCTTTGTATCTTTCTTGTACTGAGGRGTCCAGAACTGCCCCCAGCACTCACACTGGGGCTGCCCCAGTGCAAAGCAGAGTGGGACGATCCCCTCTCTTGTCCGGCTCGTGATGCTGTCCCTGATGCCCCCAGGACACAGGTGGCCCTCCTGGCTGCCAGGGCACTGCTGGCTCATGTTCAACTTGCCACTGACCAGGACTCCCAGGTCCTTTCCACAGCACTGCACTCCACTACCTCATTCCCAGGCTGTCCATACAGCCAGGGTTGCCCCATCCCAGACACAGAATCCAGCACTTTTCCTTGTCAAGCCTCATATGGCTGGTGATTGCCCAGCCCTGTAATTTGTCAAGGTCTCTCTGAAGAGCCTCCCTGCCTTCAAAGGAGTCCATAGCCTCTCCCAGTTCTGTATCATTTCAAACTTGCTCAGTATCCCTTCCAGTTCTCTACCCAAGTCACTTATGAAGATGTTGAAGAGCATAGGGCTGAGGATGGAGCCCTGTGGAACCCCACCAGTGACATGTCTCCATTCTGATATCACCCCATTTGCTGTAATCCTTTGAGGCCAACCCATGAGTAAGCTGCTCACCCATCACATGATGTGTTTATCCAGCTGAGCACTGGACATTTTCTCCAGAAGGATCCTGAGACAGACAGTATTGAAAGCTTTATGAATCAAAGAAGATTACATTAACTGGCTTTCCTTGATCAACTAAGTAGATTACCCTGTCATTAAAGGAAATCAGGTTGGATGAGCAGGWCTTTSCTCTCATGAAGCTGTGCTCGCTGTGATGATGGCTACAGTGTCCTTCAGGTATTTTTCAATATCTCCCAGAATAATTTTCTCTGTAATTTTACCAGTCACCAAAGTTAGACTGACAAATCTGTTGTTTCCAGTACCATCCTTTGTGCTCTTCTTGAAAATTGGTGAAACACTAGGCAGTTACCAGTCAATTGGGATCTCTCCAGAGTGTTCAAATATCACTGAGAGAAGGTTTGCAATGACATCAGCCAGCTCTTTGAGGTTTCTCGGATGGATCTCCTCAGGCCCCACAGATTTGTTGGSATCCAGCTGAAGCAGCAGATCCCACACAACATCAAGGTTAACTGGGAGCTGATCACTCTCAGTCATGGTCCTCAGCTCAGGACAATGAGATCCCCCTGGTCTGTCACCCGTGTTGAAGACAGAGGTAAAGACTGCATTAAGCACCTTGGCTCTGGCCCTGTCCATGTTTGTGAGACGGCAATACTCCACGTGTAATGTGCTGATGTTGTTTTTACACTGCCTTGTGCCATTACTATATTTTTTTAACTCTTTTTATTGTCTCTCATAGTTCTAGCCAGCTTCAACTCCAATTGAGATCTGTCCACATGAATTTTCTTGCTACACTGGTGAGCAGTATCTTTCTCCATATCACCTGACCTTGCTTCCATCYATCACATACCTTCCTATTTGGCCTCAGCTCCAGAAAGACATCCCAGTTAGCCTTCTGCCTCATCTGTTTGACTTTCAACATTTTGGAATKGCCTGCTCGCACATCCTTGAAATGGTGTCTTGATAGTTCAATATGGTCTGTGAAATTTCTGCCAAGTGTGAAAGTAACACAGCACTGCGCACCAGCACCTTGAATCACCATTTCTCTCACGTAACTGAAGTTCTTGCCACAACTTGCCTGCTTAGATGAGCATTTCTGCAGTGTTGACCACTTATCTGAACTGCGCATCTCAAATGCTGTTTGAGACTCTGACTAGTGAAGATGACACCTTTTGTTTCCTGGGCTATACTGGGTCTCTCCTGATTACTGGGTTTGTCCTGAGATACCTGAGGAATATCACCATGATAAAACTGCAAACAGAATAAAACAGAAAACAGAAAAAAAATCCCACAACAATCTACTCCTCCATCAGTCTTTCCAAAAACATCTAACACTCCAGCCTACATTTCATCCCAACTCACCAAGCTTCTAGAAGTGATAGAAAATAAGCTTTGTGTCAAGGACTCAAAGCTAAGAAACTCCATGATCTTCCAAGTTGTCCAAGACCCGCTTCAGAGAGAAAGTACATGGCTTGCTCTGTGCATGATTGCTCTGTTCAAAACTGATACTGTGTCTTGATCACAACCCTTTGAACTCGATTATTCAGTCAAACCACCTCACTGTCAATTGCCTAATCCATTTCACCAGTTTGTCTACAAGGATGTTAGAGGAAACTATGTCAGAATTCTTGCCAAAGTGAAGAATAAACAACATCTACTGCTCTCCCCGCATCAATCACACCAAACATCTCATCKTGTAAGACTATCATGTTGGGTCAGGTTATGATTTCTCCTTCATAAAGCTATGCTGATTAACTTTGCTACAGCAAAGTGAAACTCAACACCTAAGTGGTTACAATTTTCTGAAAAAGCAAAACTTACAATGAGTCAAATCCAGGTGTAAAAAGAGTCTCTCTATAACAGAAACTGAGAGCATGGGGCAGAAGGCTTACTTCAGTTCTGGAATCTTATGCTGAGTTGCCTCCAGCATCAGCTCTGGTGGTCTCACTTTGAGAGACTTTTGTGTTATCTGCTGTTCATTTTTTTCAGACTATGTATTTTTCTTGYTTATTTAGGGAGTGCCTATTTAGAGAATGATCCTTTCAGACCCAAGACGACACTGACTCGCAGTCCTGGAGGGAAAAGCTCAAAGGTGTAGTCRTGACAAATAGCAGACATCTGCCAGGTTGCCATTCAATTCCCACATAGTCCTACAATGTGGCAGACACCATTTTGGATAAAAGCTGCTGTCAGATACGCAGAACAATGTCCTAATGCATCTGCCTAAGTTGCATCACTCAGTCCTGTGATCTTTAATTCTATTCTTTTCCTTCTTATCCCGACATCCTTCTCATCGGTACACAACACAAATGCCTATGACAATAATTTTAGTGCATAAGTTCCTTCAGAATCCACCAATGAAAGGTAATTACCACGATCTGCATTACTGCAGAATGCACTTATTCACTAAAGACTGAGGTTCCAACACACTAGGCAACAGTTTTAGAACCCAAAACACTTCGTGCATGAAGAACTTATAATTTCTTCAGATACATCAGGAAGGACAGAGGGTCTCATATCTATCCTCCATGTTACAGATGAGGAGCTAAATTCAGAGCTAAGGAAGGTCAGAAAGAAGAGCTGCATCCCAGCTTCCRTTGCGAGTTTTGTGCCTAGCTAGAACACACTCTTTAAGGAAGTCAAGTGAAAAATGCAGAACTCCAGGACTGTACCCCAAATATAAGACCATACACACCCAGAAAGATAAAAGTGATAATGTTTCCCATACATACCTCAAACTCCAGATAGTGGTCCTTCAGTTTGTAATCATCTACTTCCTTGCCTTTGAGCTTCTTGTCAGGAGGATAGGAGCGATGTTCAGCAAGCTCAGTGGAGATCTGCTTCAGCTTAGCTTCATGGGACTTCAGCTGTTCATCCTTCAGAAACACATTAGGCRTTTAAATGAAAGAATCTAAAATACCCAAGAGGCAAAAGAAAATAGAGAGGTTCCTGCACAATAATACCTTGTAGTTTCGTTTTCTTTGACAAGGTCTGTTATCCCAGAGCTCTGCCACCAACAGCTGTCTCAAAGGCACCCAAAGTGGCCAAGCTTGCAGAAAAACTCAGCAGCTAGCAGATGCCACTGGGAAGGAGGGCAAACCTGTCATCCCTTGCCTTGTTGTGAGCAACAGAAGCAGCTTGCTGCCGAGCATTACTGACAACATGACACTTTTGTCTTAATACATTTTTTGGTAAATTAATTAAGACTATTGTGTATGCAGACAAAGCAAAGRTAGAATGAGACAGGCCAAGACCCTGTGTCAAGTCTCTGCAATGTAAAAGGAGTCTTTTGCAGTACAGTCTATCCTATCTTCCAGGATGGAAAAGACATGGAGGTAGGGCCTGTCCTTTTATTTCTGCACYGCAAAAAGCTATTTAGTGTGTGGTTTCTATTTGTTTAGAACAATACTGTGCACTCAGAACAGGAAGAGCAGTCCAGTCCCAAAAGGTACCTCATTTTGTGAAGCTGCTACCAGCTTTTATCTCACTGTGGAGTTAGTGAAAGAGAGRAGCTGCTACTCCCACTTTCTAGGCAATTTCCTTTATCATAATCCCAGGCCCACTCACTTCCTCCAGTCCATCTGTTAGCTAACCTTCCCTCATCTCAGAAGGTTTTCATCTCCCGCAGGATGGCCTTCTGTCCATTTCTAGGCCTGGATCTCAAATTATGTTTGAATTAGGTAAGTCAAAAATAGAGACATGACCATGCAGATACCAGTGACTTAATCAGGAGGTAGTACCCAGGTCAGCTCCTGTGTAGGTATCTTGCCTTAGAGGAGGGAACAGCTGCCAGTGTTGTCCCTCAGTGGTGTGGCTCTAAGCACAGCCCACACCATCAAGACTAGCTCAGACATGCCTGCACTGCACTGAGTCACACCAGAGACTGAGYCGCTTGTCTTGCTGAGCTGGAGCTGCGGAGAGCAGCAGAAAGGGGGAAAACTTCTACAGATGATGATAGCTAAGCCCCAGCTAATCTTGTATTTCAACTCTTTTGCAGTAGAACTGAAGAAAGAAACATGTGATATAATTTGCCTCCGCCTAAACATGGTAGAGCTGAAACCACTAGCTACTGACTGCCAAAAATTCTTGTTGCTGTTAGTTACTACCCTAGATTTGCATGTTTTCTCATTAGTGACCAATCACTCTTTACACTGTGCTGATTCCCTGGTCCCAGGGACATCCTGTGGTAGTGAGCTCTACAGCCYGATGACAGGAGGTCTTTAAGCAGCTATTAATACAGCACTTGTCATTTCCAGGGCACCAGCTTTGGATCTTTTGCATGTGCTACACGTTCTCAGGAAAAAAGAAAAAATCCAACACCCTGGTACATCTTTTCTAGACTGGTTGTTCCTTTATATATAGCTTTGTCACATCCCTCTAAGGATGGACTAACCAAGATCAGACATTGCTCTGCTTTTGAAAGAAAACCTGGTACAATGATCTTGCACAATCTGTCATTATGTCCAGCCTCACTTCCTCACCCATGTTAGGTCCTCACTGCATCCCAACTTCTGGCTGAGCAGGAACTGACCCTTTAAAGAAGTACTGTCCATCATGATTCATCCCACAAAATCCTAAACAGGAACCACAGGGATTTGACAATTTGTATTTTTTTTTTTTGTCTGCCAAATGAGATACAGACTGCTGGCAGCTTTTCCACACTGACAGATGAAAGCAGACATCTTTCTGCTTGCCTTTGAATTTATCTACTTTGAACACTTAACATTCTTCTGCCTTTCTAAAATAGCTTATCTTATTCCACTTATCATGTCTCCCCTTCTTCAAGATACAAACCACAGGGCTCTGATCTTTTTCCTTTCCAGATTAAATGGAAACAATGACACTAGGAAACAATGTGCTAAATGGAACAATCACACAGAACAACGAATRAAAAAGCTTTCTTTGGTGACTGGAGGTAAATTGTGCAAGCCCCATAGTGTATTTTTAAAAAGGTATGCATGAGCAAAAGGTAATACCACAAGGCTGAGACATGTTAGTATTATTCTTTACAAAACATGCTTTAAACTTTAAACCAAAACAGAAGATGGTGTGCTGGTCACCACATGGTAAGAAGAAAGGCTACTTTCATGGCGGGAGAAAAAGCAGGGGCAATCTAAAAAAACCCACATCCTCAGAGAAACACAGATTTTTAAATAGTGATTTCTAAGGGTAGTTGCTAAGCTAGGAAGATGGTAAAAAAAACCCCAACACATGCATTGAAGAAGCAATGCAGCATGGACAGATCACTTCAAAAGCTACAGGAGTATACTCATGAAGTACAATCTCTGTCACTCTGTCAACCTGATCAATGCCATCAGTATCATGTTCCTGCCAGTGCAGGAGGAATTCCAGGCAGGCATTGCATCTCCCAAAGTACAAAGAGCTACAGGCAYAAGCACCTGACAGAGCCAGGTCTGAGACAAGCAGAAATACACGAGTTTGTGCAAGCAGTAGTAGAGCAGTGAAACTCCCTGCCACAGGATGCTAAAAGCATCTGTGATCACAAAGGAAGACTAAAGACATTCATTTAAGAAACAATTTATAAATACATATTATACAGGAAATCCCTGAGCTGATAAATGGAGTCTGGAAAATCTAGTGAGAGAAATATAATTGATGCTTGTCTGATGCATCAGCTCTCACCTTTTATCAATTCTATAAGCCAAAGACCACGAGTATGTCTACTTCTTCTGAAATGAAGGGCTTTAATAAGCACTCAAATKAAAAAGAAAACATGAATCAGTATTTGAAATGTCCTCTGCAGGACCACAAGCATAAGAAGAAAATTCTTTATGTGGTGCTATTTTCTTAAAAAGTATGAATCAATTGTATTCAAGTGTGTTCCTTCTCTCTCCCCACTTCAAATCTTGCATGAGGAAATGAGCAGAGATTTACTRTGCAAGTGTTCCCCTCCTAGAACTGCTAGTGACAACAGCTATAAAACAGTGACAAGGACCATCATCCAGTCTCCAGCCAGAAAGAGAAATCACCATCACCTACYCCCCAAACAAAAATGTCTCACCTGAGATAGCTTCGTTGTGGTGGCTGGCAGGAGTGGGCGACTGAACTTCTTCTGAGAACCAATTGCCGCTGGAAATGGCGGTGCAGAGAAGACAGCAGCCACACAGTTAATCTTGTTGATCCAGGTCTGCATTTCTTCTTGACTCCTGGAGAAGAAATACGTAATAATCAACTGTTGACTCAGCCTCTTCTACCACTTTCCACCCTTCTACAGAATTTTAAAAGTGAGAATGAACAGAACTGAACAAGTCTTAAGAGTCTGTTTAGTCCTCCTGGCTATGTTTGTAAGCAGTTAGTGCTAAGTAACTCAGTCACAGGCTGAGGATTGTGAGGGCCATACCTCACCCTGGCACACCTCATTGTGAGGTCCATACCTCAACCTGGCACACATCTTTTCTTAATCGAATCCCAGTAACACATGTGATAGAACCAACCAAAGCCTGGATTCAGACACGTGTCCTAATGTCTTGGTTGCGCTGGCCACCACAGATCTCTAGGGAGTTTCRTAAAGATCTCAGTAGAAAAGGGCTCAGAAGCAAAAGGCAGGTCATCTGTTCTGTCTGGATATCACAGCATGAAAAACATGATCAAATCATTCTTGTATTAAGTAGTAACTTTGTTTCTCACCACAGCATATCTTCTAGAAAGACATCCGGCTAGGACCTGATGACATCAGGAGACAGACAATCCAAGACTGCCTTTGGTCATTTGCTTCAATGATTAATCACCTTGACTGTTTTAAGTTTGTGTCTTGTTTCCAAATTGAATTTCCTGGAGCTTCAGCTTCTAGCTGCTGCATCTTATTATGCCTTTCTCAGCTAGATTAAAAAGCCTCTTAAAACCTGATGTTTCTTTCCCATGCACTACTTGTGCACTCTAATCACATCACTACTTAATCTTATTTCTGATCAAATGAACAGATTGAACCTCTTAAGCCCCTGCTTTAACCTGTCCAGCCAGGAATTTACTCTTCCTTCAGAATTACTTTCTTTCCTCAATGAGAGGCATGAGGAGAGCACTTACTGGGCTTGGAAGAGCAGGACTCTCCAATCTGCTGTTTTAAGCTTGAGAACGTTGGGCTTCTTCTCGTAGTCTGTTGCCTTGGATGCCAGCGCATGGTGCACACTGACTGCATTCTTCAGATCTTCTTCTGACAAAGCCTTTTCGGGCTTATATTCATCCTGCAGGAGATAGCAGGGGGAAAATGGTATCTTATTTCTGCATGTGCTATTCCTTTTTCCTTAGCCCAGGGAAAAACCTTGTTCCACAGCTCAGAAATAGTAATAAGGCATATGAACTGAGTGCAACCTTCTGCACTTGTGGTTTTCACTACCTTTAACATGTTTTCCTTTCTTTCTGTTTTCATTTCTTTCAAGGAAGAGTAGTTCCACTACGTGCTTGACAGGAAGACATGTAAGAAGGAAGTATTTGAGTATGACAACAGCTGTGGATTATTGGTCTTCATTTCAAGAATCATTCATAATCAGCTCCCCACCTCCAATGCTCAGCTACTTGGGTTCTCTGCCTCCACTGCCTGATTTTAATTTTCCTCAACCAACTACCTTTTTATGTGCTCCTAGGCAAGTCCCGACATACCRCAGAAACCTTCTTACCAGTGTCCCCAAAGCAAATGGCAGCAAACTCCCTTAAATCTCTCTGGTGACAGCCTACAAATGGCAAGCACAGCTCTGTCTGGGTTCCTGACACAGTAATAGTACCACTCCTAACACCAGATGACAAAAAAAGGCAGTCAAGCTCCTCTCGTTTTGCAAGCATCAGCCTGGAAGCAGCCTTTGATCTCCTGAGCGACAGAAGCTGGACAAGGGCATAATGTAGCCACAAGTTTTATTTACAGCCCACACGACTATGAATGGCTTGGGAAAGCCAGGAGCTTTTTGAAAGGAAAGTGATTTGCCAGCAAGGCTGCATCACACTATTTCTGAAGGGCAGGCCAAAGCAATCTGTAATTGAATCCATTTCTCCCCTTTAGTGTATCACAGAAATCAGTTTCACCTGCAACATGCACCGAGTGTGATGACTCCAAAGCAGCGGAGTTAACTCCCTGCAGGCACGGTAACTATTGATCCTGCACTTGAACACAATTTACAAGATGAGGTTTCAGAGCAAACAGAGTGCAGGATGCAGTGTGTGTGTGGGGACAGCACTGCTTCAACATCCCGGGGGAACCCACCCAGCAGAAGAGCCAGTTAATGCGAATGAATTCCTTTACAGGACCTCTCTGGCAGCTCAGAAAACAGGAYTGCAGCCAGAGGAATCTACACCACTGCCAAAGGGACCTGAGCTCTCAGCCAGGCTGCGTTGGGGCTCTGCAGGGTGAGTTTCAGTAGATGGAAGTCACCARCTGTGGTGAGCACCTCTTGGAAGGTGGAAGAAAACATCTTGCTCCTCAGCTATGTCTCATCCTTCCTGATGGAGGCCCTGCCAGTGCAGGCCCAGAACTTGCCACACTGCTGCTCAGACACTTCACCTGAAGAGAGGCRGCCACCCAGCAGTCTTGCCACACCACCACCTCCACATGGAGCCAGGCAAGGGCACAACCCACCACAGGTCTGGCAAGCCCAGTAGAAAGGCAGAGTATTACTGTACAARTGACCAAAGGGCACCCTAGAGATCTGCGACATAAAGGGTTTTCAAGGGTTGGCAGAGAGGGACCAAATGTCCTGCCTCTSTCAAAATTTGAGACTCAGCAAAATTTGGAGGGATCTGTCTATCTAGATGGATTTTGCCTATTGTCCACTTAGGGCGTTCTTTAAAACCTTTTCAGTGAAGTTTGGCACACTCTGTCTTGAACATGGAGGAGGCAAGGCCTCAGGTCAAGCTCCTTCTTTTAAGGGTTCACGAGCTGATTAATTTGGTGGTAGTTTTGGGAGAAATGACTGGCTCCATTGTCCAGGGAGACTGGGAAAACCTCAGAGCCAGGAAATTACCACAGGCCTCAGAAACATGATATTCTATCTTTCCTTGCATTACTGCCAAGAGACAGTGTCAGCTATCACCTGTCTTAYTGCCTCCAAGCTTCTTCTGTGAGTTGCATCCAATGTCCACAACCTGCTCTGGTGTCTAAACCCGTTTCAAAAAAAGTCCACATTTGGGCTGTCCCAGAAGGCTGAGAACCCCTTCTTTCCGACAGAAAGCACTCGTGGTAATCCTTGCTAATCCCAYCATATCAGTTGGCTGCAATCTACCTTGACAGCTGGGGCTCTGCCAGCTTCTCCAAAGGCACTGATCAGCATACCGGATATGTCTCCACATAAGTTTGCCAGCCTCAGAGAAAGCTGCAAGGACATGAATATGCTGCCAAAATTCCTTCTTCAAGGCCTTCAACTCTTTTTGACTGGTAGGGAATGCTAGGGGAGTAGGAACATCCATTTTCACCCATGCCATCAAGGACAGCATGTGGTATGATGTGCTGGTGTCAGCATGGAGGTTGAGCTGAAATGGAAGGCAGTGTCTAAAGTTAGACCTAGACAGTGGCAAGAAATATATATGGGAGCCAGAAAGGAATTGTGACCTGTCTGTCAGCTGAAGGCTGATGTGAGTGCAGCACACAGTGCAATAGTATGCTGAATTCATCTTTCTCAAACTCTAGGAGAATGACTTTTCCACATCCTGCTGACCCAGAGACAGCATATTTCTAAATCAGTTTTTGGTAAACCAGAGAATGACATTTGTCTTTTCTTATCAGTCAATATACCATGGATGGGTATCTCCACTCAGCTGCATGTGATGGCTGCAAAATTCCCTTTAAGAAAGTCTCATCACCAAACACTTTACATCATTCTGGCCTTTCTCAATTTTTTTATTCACTTTTAATAGAGTATGAGAAAATTTATATAAAAATACCCAAAGCTTGCAAGATTATGAAGTGCCACATCAAAGAACAAAGACGTTGCAAACCTCACAGAAGAGTCCAAACAAAACGTGAAGGTTCGCATCCTGCACTGCTTACCCAGGAGCAATTTCTAGCAAAGAAGTGAGGTCAGTCTTAYGTCCTCTCCTCATAAGCCTCTCTTGTGCATGCACATCACATCCTGTGTCAGTCTAGTGAACAGACATTCTGTCAAGCTCCTACTTTGCAATTTCCTCTTGCTATGAACCGAGGGCAGGAAATTAACCTTGGCCTGAGGATGCCCAGAGACACAGCCAACATCCCAAACATGTCAAACTTCTTATTTTATATAATACTGTGCATGCATGTTCAGTTGGCTAATTGTGAACGTTTCCACTGAGCCCCTCCGGTGCTCTCCGTGCTCACAAATTCAGAAACCATCTCTCTTAAATCACTCATTAAAGAACAAAACAATATGCAGTATAGGAATTAGCACTGGAATAATTCCAATGAAAAAAAAACTGGGCAGGGAGACAAGACTGCCCAGAAAAACTCCTCAGTAAATCTCAAGTGACCACCATTTACAAAATACTCTCATACGTGGACTTTGACAACAAAACAAGTAGAACTGGAATGCAAACAATGACAGCATAACTGGGATCACACTGCYCACTGGGGGAATCACAGCTGCTATGAACAATTAATATTTATATTACAATAGTGTCTTAAGGGAGCATCTGAGTTACAGATGAACACAGATTGCAATATTGCAGAGGTTTGTACTTGCATTTGTGTGTAGACAGCACCTGTACAGTGAGATTTCTCTCTATCCTGCTTCAACAGCACTCGGTGCAATGAAAGCAACATCACAGATGTCATCTCCACAGATATATAAAGTGAAAGAGGGAAAATGCGTGTGAATGCACCCAACCCTACAGCACTCTATAATCAGAAGACAGGGTCAACTGAGACAAGGCAATCCTTTGACCAAGACTATTGCCAGAGTTCTTTGCACTTCTGCGAAGAAATCAAGCTGCTCTAAAATGCTTCAGCACTTCGTGAAAATTGGTTCATTTCAGTGCCTAGTATATTGCAGATGGAAACAGCAGCACAGCAACCTTTATTATAAAAACTTGCCCTAGCAGTGCATTTTTAAACTCTGGCATCTTCACCTTCTATGATACTACTGGTTTATTTGAGTGCTGAAGCAAAGCCCTGGTGGACCTTCCGAAGCTGAAGCCACAGCTGTAGCGTGGGGCTGAGCAGGGGCCAGAGGCACCCTGGAGAAGCTCACAGCTGCCCCGTCACTCTTGGAATAACTTACTTCCCATCACATCCTTCTGTCAACCTCTCACAGCCCTAAAGCAACAGCCTTGCTTGTCATTGTGCTACAGTATGATGGCTTCAACGCAAGTGGGAGAATGCAGCTTTGCAGAGTACTGTCCTGCAATCACTGAATTCAAATGCACTGGCAAGTGCAAAACACACAAATAACAAACAAATAAGAACAAGAACTCAAACAATGCATTTCACTCTGCAAAGATGCAGTCATATGTGAAATTACTCCCTTGCTCCTGAAAGCATGGAAGGTAACAGGGGCGAGGGCAGCATTCTGCAGAAATTTGCATGCTACATCAGCATCTCTACATTTTATTAAACAGAAAGCATTACAAACTAATATGCCAGCAATAGTCATAAAAATATTTAATTAAGGTGCTAAAATAGATGGTGTCCTCAGTTCTTTCCCTTGAATATCAATTAAGAAATCAATTTTTGTAGTACAAACAAGGTGCCTTCTTATTTTTCAGAAAGCAATGCAGYCTTTTCAGGTGAACATTAAAGATGACTTATTTCAAAAACTGAAGATTAATCCACTTCACTCAGGAAAGGGCAAGTACAAGCCTGCCAAGAARGCATTTTAAAAGTACAACATGAACCTGCTCTCAGCAAAAGGACTTGGGATTTACATGACTTTTTTCTAGTGTCTTGCGCTGGCTTTGAGCATATCAAATCCAACTTCAGCCCAAATCTTCTATCCTGACAGCAGATTGCTTTGTCTGTATCAGGATTTCAGCTCCCTCAAAAAAGTAGTGCACCTTGAGCATCCACCTTGTAAACCTCATGCTGCAATAATTTGATCCCAATCACTTTTCTTTATCAAGAGACTATCCACATTGGCTCAAATGAAACCAACAGAAAGCCATATTATGGGAGAAGGAAACAGCAGTGTGTACTTGCACTCCGGAYAGTTACAAAATAGAGTGGAAATTTAAAACAGCTTTCAAAGAAGCATACTTCTGCAATACAGGGCAGTCTGGACAAGCAGCATCTATTTTATGAATATTTCATCTATATTGGAGGGCAAAAAGCCTTAACAACCTACTTAGCTGCTGCCATTTATTTGATTTTGACAGTTCTCACTCATATGTTGCATTTTATGTTCTAACAGTACAGTTTAAAATGTACTATATTTAAGCTTGCAACAAAAGCTTCATCTGACATTTTTTTTTTAGACATCTTGCTGTCAGGAAGCACATTTTGTTAGAAACCAGGCTCTTCTTGCTTGGTGGGAAAAAAGTATCCTTTTATCCTTCAATTTTGCAAAGGAACAGAAGCTGCAGATTCCTACCAAGGCCAAGCTGTTGTCCAATTGTTTTGCAGCTGGTCTTGCAGGCACTGCAGAAAAGTATACTATGAAAAGGTAGGAAAGGAGGACAACCTTACAGAAGGGGAAGTCATATGTATGAAATACAAAGTTAAAAGCACCCTAGAGGAATGTGTGCATGACACAGAGAGGTGACACTGTCTTTGCTGGTGAAGCTGGCTATTTTTTTCAGCAATGTGAGACACAAAGGCATACACTGGAACTTACTGGGTGAACATGTGGATGGGGAGTGGAACTGAACTCGAAATTGTGAAAAGAGAGAGGGTGAAAGGATTCATGCCTGAATGTGTGTGTTAATAGGGTGGGGGGTAGGGACATCAGCCACACTGCGCATTAGAGGGAAAGGAGCCTGGAGGTGGGCTGAGAGAGTGGAGAGGATGCATACTGCTTTATCCCTCTTAAATTAGTTTTCAAAAGASAGCGCTTTCTCCTACCTTCTGCAAGTAAAGGACCGTTCCCTTCAGCACAGCATAAAAGGTTTTCCAGCCTCGTTTTCCTCGGGGAGCTGGAAAGAAAACAAATGAAAACCCAGTTAACTCAGATCCATTTTTACACTTTGTCTAGGCAACAAGAGAGCTACATTGGTCCTGTGTTAAACCTCCTTCATACTATCTTTTTCAAAGGACAATGCAACTGAACACAATGCCTGCACGTACCTGCTGTGAGAGAGAGAGAGTAATACAACAGCCCTGACGACAGCCCTGCACTGGATCAGAAAAGAACAGCAGCAATGCAGAAAGCAGGCCACAGAGATCCACAGTCTTGGTGATCTTGCAGATAGGCAGACGCTGTCTCTACACAGCTAGGTCTGAACTCTGCACCATGGCAGTTTGCAGAAAGGAACACCCTTTCTGTTTGCCACTGCAGGCTGGTAGGCAATGCTCAGGACCAGTGGGATACTACTCAGAAAGCAGTATCTCTCAAGAGCATCCTTCCTCTTTACTGCTGCTGCACACCCAAGTTCACATTGGAAAGGAGAAGGGTGCCAAACAAAATCCTACGAAAAAATCCCAACCCCATAAGAAAGCTAAAGCCAGTTAGAGGTTGAAGAACATAACAGAGACAACATATCTATCCCATAAATTCCTACAAACAAGCAGCAGGGGGGGGYGGGAAATGTAAATTCAGCATGAAGGCTGAAGGATCAGTTTGAAACAGCTGCAATGGAGAGAGAATTAGGCACAGGCTGTACGGTCACCATGCCAAACACTAGAAGCCTGGATCTAAGCTCACTCCCCACCAAGCACTCAGCTGACCAGCATCCATATATACGCAKATCACTGACCTTATACTGAAATTAATAACCTGTGCATAACTAAAGCATGACACTCAGAAAGGTACCTCATTCTGATCTGAAGACAGAAAAGATGAAGAGGYTACACATCCCTTGTCCCGAGGAGGTTAATCATTCTCATCTCGCATAACAGGCCTTATTTCCAACTGGCATTTGTTCGGTTCAGCTTCCAGGCATTTGCCCCTGTTACATCCTTCTCCTCTAWGTGCTTAAGTGCCTCTAGCCCTCAGAACTAGGCTCCTGAGAAAGTACACATGAGCATTCTAGCACATCACCTCATTGTAAATCCAACACAAGCTAATCTCTGCTCAGCAAAATCTCCATTAAGAAATTAAATATGAAAAGGTCTAGCTTAAAAAAAAAARARAAAAAAAAATTGTTTATTYGTGCCTGGAAAGCCAGAATGCAACTTTTTTGAGAGCTGTATGACAGCAAGACAGAATTTAAATTGTACAGAAACTTCTGAAAATTTGACCCTAATTACATTACTCATAAAAGGGTTATCCCCAAAATGCCAGCGTTTAGTGTGCTGAATAATGAGCAATTCTGGTACTTATAATTAAAGAAATAATTTAAAAAGGCAAGTAGATACAACTACTTATTAAGGCTGAATAAAAAGATGTTTAATAAAGATGAATCTATTTAGAGCACCCTGTCATCACAAAGAATGAGGTCAGTCTGATTTTGACACCTCTGTCTGGATTCAGTTGTCCAGCTGTCAGCTTCCATTTTGAAAACACTGACCTCCAATTGTACCTTCTAAAATAGACTAGCAAAACATGTGAACACCAGACAACACAGCCCAGCTAGAAGAGACTGGCAGTTACTGGAAACCCATCATGAAGCCAGGCTCTGGGATTTAGTCCAACAATGAGAACCACAAGTAGGCAGTGATCAACAATGACTGGGGAAACGCAGATGCTTTGACTAACGTCTGCTTTTTCCAAGATCTGTAGACAACAAATGAAAGTATCCAAACACCGAAACACACACATGCATCAGAGGCCCTCAATAATTAGAACATCACAAATAGAAGTAGGGCAAGAAGGGAAGAAGATAATTAAAGTAAGTAAGAGATGCAGCAGGATTATTACAAAAAAAAAGGGCAGGGAGGAACTGCATAGTAAAAAGCTGGATAGTGCCAAATGCTGCTGCCCTTCATTGGATATGTGACCCAAGGCTGGGAAGGTAGGAAAGGAACAGTTACAGCATCTTCCAAACAGAGGTGAAGAACAGCCTTTCTTTAAAGCCAGACCGAGGGGGAAGGGATATTTGGAAGAATCTGGTGTCACATAAGGAAAAGGAGAATTATCAAATTACTAAAGAACAGCTACTGTAATTCACTTGAAATTATTTTCTATTCTGTAAACCACTACATTAAATTTCTTTTAGCACAAAAAATTCCCATTGCGTTTCTGTATCACATTACTTCTTATGCTCATRCATTAGGGCTGCTGAAAATGGGACTGAGCATTGTAAATCCTGGCACTGTATCACAGTGAGAGTGTGATAATCCAGTTGCTGTGTTGCCAGTTATTGCTCCTATTTCCCCTAATGATGCAGCACTCTTTGCCTTGAGAAGTACATGGGCTCATTGTGAAAACATAACAAGAAAATAACACATTAGGATTGAAAAATTACTCACTTTTCTTTCCGTCCATATCTGCATGGATTTTCCGAGCCAGAAATCCAGTTTTATAGAYAGCAGCATTGGGGTCATGAGGGATGTCCAGGAACGGGTTATTTGAGTTGCCAATTCTACTGACAGCCTTTGTTTGGCTCCCATTATCCTTTTCATCTGTACCATCCGAGTGAGATTTTTTTTTCTCTTCTTCATCCCTTAAAAAGCAGTGAAAATCATACATGAATGATGGACTGACCAGCAAAGTTTAGTTTCAGCAATTTTTGAACACTCCTTGTCAAAACATAGCTCTCTTTATAGGGAGCCAGACTCAAGAGAGAAACCTAGAAATATACCAAAATACAGACATATCATAGCAAAGCTTCAGTTCACCTACTTCACCAGGATACAGATTTTCAATAAAGCCTAAGTTTCCATTACTGTCTCAAAAGATAAGATTTCAAGAGTGTTCCATGTCCCAGACAACCTATTTTTAATTCCATGCATTTGAGTGCTAAAATGGAAAATATTTACCTGCTGGGTTCTCCTGAAAAATGCCCAATTTCTTCACATGTAGATGAAAAGAATTAGAATAATGCAGATCACTGCAGCTTACCCGTTAACTTAGCATATGGAACATGGACTTTCCCTCTTTTCCTTTATTTTCCTCTGCAGCCTGGCATAAAAGTAGTAATTTAAAAATAAAAACCACACTAAGTGAATTATGTTATCTTTACTTTGGAAACAAAATGCTGTTCAAAATGTTACTTATTAGGGCAATGTATTCAACAGAGCTCTTGGGACAACAATGTAAGCCACAAGCATTGCCTGACTAATAAATGCCTTTTTGCTTGTCAAAGGCAAAGSCTAAAAAGGACTAGGCAACTAGAAAATAAAAGGTGTCCATCACAAGAGTAGGATAATGGTTTTTAAGAGAACAGGCTGCTAAATCTATGTGGGTGGTGTATTTGAAGGAATCACAGCTAGTGATTACAGAGCAGTGCTTCATCCTCTGAAGTCCACATACATTCCCCTCCAGATGGCTAGGAAAGGTGTGTCAGGGAGGATTAAGGCTGTCATTGCAAAGTCATGGTAGCAACATTTCCTGAGACCACATCTGATTTAAAAAAAAAAAATCGTCTGAGCATAATGATGGCTAATATTGYCAACCCATTGGGCATGGCCCTCAAGTTGCTGCATGTCACTGGACCCAGATGACTGGCAGAGTGAGCAAACTTAGGCAGACCTTCCAATCACATATATATGTCCAAAAGCATGTATTATGACAGGATTAGCAAGGCTAATCCTTTAGAGATACACTGCTATCATGACTGCTTATGGGAATGACCATACAAAAAGATATTCCCCAAGAACCATGGGCTAGAGCAATAAATACATGTTATCCTCAGCTCTGCTGAAAAGGATGCTCATTGCTGCTCTCTACAGCTACCTGAAAGGAGGTTGTAGCCAGGTGGGACTAGGCCTGTTTTCCCTGGCAACCAGTGAAAGAATGAGAGGACACAGCCTCAAGCTGTGCCAGGAGAGATCCAGGCTGGTCCAGGAGGAATTTCTTCACTGAAGAGTGGTTAAGCATTGGAAATAACTGCCCAAAGAGTCACCATCCCTTTAGGTGYTCAAGAAACAACCTAATTTGGCACTTAGTGCCATGATCTAATTGACAAGGTGATGTCCAGTCAAAGGTTCTACTTGATCTTGGAGGTCTTTTCCAAACTAGGTGATTTCAAACAGAATGATTCTATGATTCTATGAAACGGTCTTCCTGGGAATAATTCAGTCTAAGGAGATAAAAGGTAATAGATTGGTTTGACAATATGGAAGCCAAATCCAGAGGCATATGGGCTGTTTTAGTGAACTTCTTATTACAGGGAATGTTTCTAAGCATTTGACTTTGATCACCTCATAATAATTGTAGAGATACAGTCTAGGAGGTGCACAGAAGATGTTGTCTTGGAAGGTCTCCTAATAAGAAGTAACAAAATTTTACTCAAAGCCCTGATTCCTGCAAAGAAGAGCAGTCTCTCAGCCTACTGATGAGTGCTTTCCCACTCCAGCATACAAGGTTCTACAAATTTTTTTTGTAAGCCAAAGCAATAAGGACTTCTTCAACTATGCTTTGGTTGAAGCCTTCTCCCAGTTGAAAAAGTGTAGGCATTTCTGACAATTTTGTTTGTTCCCACCCTTCACATCTCTACTACACTCACTAGCTGCTGGTAAGTCTGAGCCTCTGTGTGTCATGATACATGTTCATCATACATGTCTAGATATACAGCCATTCCAGAAGCAAATGCTCTCARCACAAGTCTGAGGTACTTAATCCAGACTAGAATCTCTCAAAGGGCACAAGCACTCTGACTGATGTATCACAGAGAAGTGCTTTGTGAATTCTGGGATTTCAGCCAAGGACACAGCAGATTTCTCCTTGTGAGCAGAGACCAACTGCAGTAAAAGGCATTAACATTTTTTTGGAATAAGCTATCTCCTTTGGAGCTACAGGAGTGAATGATTGTACACTGATCAACTGTCCAGTGGGAATATACCACTGCCTTTAACCAAGGAACTGCAGTGGTGTGATGAGCAATCCTGAGGGATCCTGGACACCGCTAAGTGCAGGGGGCAGTGCTCTTAAACTCAGCAGCTACTAAAACAGCTTAAACTAGGGCAGCTGTTAAAATAGGAATTCCTCAAAAGACATGGTGGACAAGGACAAAATAGCATCTGCTGTCACGACTGCTGACAGCATTGAACAAACCTTTAACTGGTCTTTTGTTCTATCACGAAAATGGGACATCTTTGAGACTCAGAAACTTCAGGCACTTCTGAAAGCTGAGTGCTCTGACAATAGGCATGAGGGCAAGATGCACAAGTCAGTCTGAAAGAGGCAATAAAGGGAGCCAGAGAGGCAAAAAGGATTCATTACAAACAAGAAGTGGATGAAGACTAGGGAATCTGGGGCTCATTTACTCAAATACTCCATGTTGCTTCAGTAGTCAAACACAAGAAGAAAGCAAGATGATTTGGAGGAATGGYAAAGTAGCAAAAAAAGTTCAGGTATTTGCCTTTCTTCAGGTATCTTGCAAAACTGGCTAAATACATAGGTTCTGCATACCTTTTATGAGGGATTTAAAAATTAGTGCTCATTCCTATCAAGGCTTTAGGGTACTGTTGCAAGAAAGAACTGCAGAAAATTCAGTGGGCCTCTGGGTACATAAACCTGAAAACTGAATTTTGTTTGAACCCCCAGCTGGGGGGAATGTGACTATCTCTTCCTCCTCAGATGGCTCTCACAAATCATCCATGTGCCGTAACATCCCCAGTGTGAAGATCTCCACTGATGTAGGATAAGATTTAGTGGGTGGGGGTCTCTGTGCAGATATATTCAAAGTCATGGATGTAGTGTCCCACGGGCACAGCTCAGGTCCCTTTTTAAGGGCAGGACCACTGCCTCTCCTYTCTATTTCATACAAGAAGTAGCACAATCCTTGTGCCTTTGGGGAGAAAAAACCCCACAATGGCTCCAAAACACATTTCAAAAGGCAAAACATCATCATGAGGGTTCAGTTAGGCTTGCAGAACTCTCAAGAGATTTTCTGTCCCTGATCAGCAGAGGACATCATTCCCCGCTCTGGGTCTTGAAGCAGTACTTGTGGCCCCTCCCTGATGACTGAAAGGGGTTGATAGCTACAAAAAAATCTTTAAGTCCCACTTTCCATCCACATGAAATGGGGCCTACACTGTCTCTGCTCTGCAGGGTGCTGGTGACAGGAAATGGTTACCATCTGTAGAGTTTCTCCAAGGCTTTGCTTATGGCCCATAATGTTTGCAAGGCTTCCCAAAACAAAGAGCTTCAGCTCATCTCCCTAAGCCTATCTCTTTGCAAAAGGACCTGCAGATAGAGCAGTGACCAGATTTCTGGCATGAGAACCAGTACACCAAAGCTGGGATCTACTTGAGCTACCACTTGCAGTCACTTGTTGAAACAGCAATACATTTTTCCCTTCCCAAATACATGACCCCTGACAGCCAGAAAGAGTTTGCCTCTTATTCTCAAACACGTAGATGTGAAAAACTTAAAAATCCAGATGCTGCCATTTTTGTGAATAAACGCGTATTTTGCCTCTCCAAAAAAGACCCTGTACCAAGGAAGCCTCGTTTTTGTCTTCTGGGAGAAAAGCACCATCCGGTTCTCTCAGTAACAAAATTATTTCTGTACACTTTATGGTCTGATTTGAGGCTCTGCCTTGGAAAATTTTGAAGACACTAATCTGGAACGATGTGGTTATGCCATTCATTTTTAAAAGTCTGCTTATGTCTCTGCATTTGTTCAAACAGCAAACTTATATGACATAGCAGAAGGTTACGTTCATCCATTTAAATACTGCAATTGAAAAAAAAATTCAAGTTTGTAACATGCATCTGTGGAACTGATAGCATTTATACCAGGAAACTGACTTGAGAAAAGTTTTGGCATCTTTCCCAGTAGGAGGAGAGAAGGAAGTATACCCAGGCTGATTGCCACCTAACCCAACTCTAAAACACATCAAGAAGTTGCAAAGAGGAAAAATCCTAGCACTTGGGAGACAAAGAAGTCAATTATAATAGGGAGAGATTTCTCAGTTTGACCTAGAAAAAGGTGAGCTTTAGCACAGATGTCTTTTTAACTACCCTGATCTCAGCATCACAGTTTGATTTGGCAGCATCTCTTTTCTATCGTCAGTGTCTCAATGACCTGTTTTGTTTTGGCTCAAAGGAGGTAATTTTTCGGTGTTGTCTAAAAAAACAGGAAAAGAATATACCATATCCATGTAAACTTCTCTAGAAAGAAAAACTGCATCATTGACTACTTAAAAACCAAGTAATTCTCCTGAAAACCATTCACATCTTCACTACTCCTGAAAAATTCACACCTTYGGGGTGTGCAGTGTGGAGTAAAAAATGCTTTCAGAATCCCACATTCATCAGTTCACGGCAAATTCCATCCAGGTCAGGTCTCTTTATTTTACAGATTATGGTATGTGATTGACTTTTAACTTTCTGGAGAACTTGAACCAGGCCCTACTGCAGAAGAAGAGCTGTAATGCAATTCGCTCTTCAGAGCTGTACTCATGCTTTCCTGTTCTAAAAGGAWAAATGAATACTCCTACTGAAAGTCTCTGGAGCACATCTGCTGATTAAGGTGTCACTTCTCATGATTACAAAATTGAAGTCAATGGTAGCCTTTTCTTTGCGTGGGCTTTAGATCAGACTGTAATTCTACTGGAAATGTGCAGCCAAGTGTTCAGGATGATAACACACCTAGCTCACCACTAGTAAGGCAAGGACTGGATGGCAGTCTTTCCCTCTATTATGTTTCACCATTACCCTCTCCTGCCTATRGACTTATTGATAGCCAACAATCCACAAAATAATGTACTTTCAGAGCAGTTCTTACACCCTGGCTTAACTCATGAGCGTCTTAGATCCTCAAAGGATTTCTGCCAGAGGAAAGGCATTCCTTCAACATGCCAGCATTTCAGGAGAGCTTGTACTGGGGTTTGCAGTCCTATCTTCACTTTTGCCTTACGTCCCACTTCTTATCCTGCTAAGTGCACCAGGGAAATAAAGGAATTGTCTTTGGAAGAGAGAGACGATCTTCCTCAGTCCCATCAGAACAAAACTGACCCTGTCTCCTTCCCATTCAGCTTTCTCTGCAGATCACAACAGTAGAGCAAGAGAGTTACAAGTCTCCTCGCTCTAGCTCAGGCAGCCCCAGGGCTCCTTGGGGTTATCACTTTGCACCAACCAGACAACTCTGTAAAAACGAAGAGAAACATCTTCACCCTCCCTCTTCCAGCCAGTACTCTCAGCTCTAAAGGCACTAGTCCCAATGAGCTTTGTTTCTAGTAATTTCAAGTAATTGTCCTAGCTACATGTCAGACAGACTTGAACAGATAATTGGCACCTTTGAGCATTCTCCCGTAAGAAAGTAGCCTTATATCCACCTGATATTTTATTAAAAAAAGAGTCTGAATTATCCCTCTTCCAGCCGGCTCAGAATTTTCCCTCAAACAAAGGACATGGACTAGACTATGTAAATGCCAAAGCAGTTATCACCTACACAGAAGCAAGCTATCTCATAAATCACCTTGACTGAGGTTCATGGGAGCAGAGCCAGTCATGAGCCAGTTCCCACTTGGAGGCTGCCCAAGTGTATTAGACACGGTATGGTCTCTTGGCAAGGGCTGGAGGAAAATTCTGACATGGAGAAAGTCACATAATGCATTCTGCTGGTTCTAAAGTACCTGTGACAGAGTCTGGCAAACAGCTTTGGTGTGACATCTAAGATTCACACAGCGCGCTTCAGGTCCAAGACACAGTCTGCGAAAACGTCTCCCATCATGACTTTTAATGCTTATTGGAGATGGCACTTCTTGCTGATTCCCCTTAGTAGCACACCTTCTTTACTACTCTGGTATCATCTAACACATTTCTGAACTGGGACAGCTTTCCCGCTTGGAACCAGCAGCCCTCTTTTGAGGCTGCACACCCTGACAAGAAATTTGTTTGCAGATCATGAACTTAAAAAAAGAAGCCACTGAGCCTGCAAGACCTATGGCAGTTGCTAGGACTTCTGAGAGGTACAGGAGCATGCATTCCAGACACGCATTGCTCCCAAGWAGATGAGGTTTCAGATATGTAAATACATGCAGGGAAATACCTTTGTATGGCCAAAATACATTAAAGACATAATTCTTCCATTTTATATCAAAATTCACTGTTCTGCAAGTGGCAAAATCTAAAGAAGACCCTTCTACTCTCTGCTGGTATAACTAGACCACATGAAACCTAAGCACAGAGAAATGTCAATTTAACACAATCAGATATGGAAGCTTTTCTTGTCTTCAGCATTTCCATAGTTAGCAAGTGTTAACCTGTCAAAAGCAACTAAGGACTGGAGGGAGGATATCAGACTTTGTCCAATTTATCATCTTTCACATTAGGCTGTTGTCAAGTTATCTATAGTTAATCAGGAGACAAACCAAGACAATAAACCAACAGCAGGAAACTCAATCCAAGATGTGTGTTTCTATTCAGCGGTTCTGACACAATGAACAGAAAAATAAAGGGAGAAGTCACTTCTGTTTTATTTATGCAGTCATAGAACAACAGAGGATTTAATTTCTCTCTTTTCAGGCTGAAGTTTCCTACTAAATGAAATGTCCTCTTTCCTTACAAATGCAGTTGGCTCCTATTAACAACTCCCCTTGCTGGAGAAACAGATGAGGCTGTATTGCCAGATCATTCATTAGCAAAAAAGCAAACTCATTATGTAYGCTGGCTATCATCTACAAGCTTTGGAACACAGATGGTGACATAGAAGGTATAAACAGATTACTACACAGGTACTGTTTTTAAACTCCTAATTTCTATTCAGTATACTTACACTGCCCATTCCAGCTTCTCATTCTTGATTGAATTGTAGAGGGCCTGCAAAAGGAGAAAAATGAGATGGAATTATTGTTTGGCTCCTCCTACATATACATTAATACGYTGAGGAAAGATACCTGATTAATGTCATCAAGAAAGCTGTCTCTGATCAAGAAAGTACTGTATCTGCTAACAGCAATGTAAATATCTTCAGCAGAAATTTCACCTAAGGAAAAAAACTGAATGCAGGTTTTGAGATTGCAGTCATTTTCTCAAGCAAGTTCTGGGGTGTGTGATCTTTTAAGATGATAGAATCATGGCAAAACCATGGAAAGGACCTTAAAGACAATCTAGTTCCAACWATTCTGCCATGGGCAGAAACATCTTTCACTCGGCCAGGTTGCTCAGGGCCCCATCCAACCTGGGCTTCCACGCTTCAAGGAGTGGCCATTCATAACTTTTCTGGGTAATCTGTTCAAGTGCCACATCACAATCACAGTAAAGAACTTCTTCCTAACATATAGTCAAAACCTGTTCTCCTTCAAACTGAAAGAGATCCTTTCACTGATCCTTTCACTACATGCACTTGTAAAAACTACTTGTCAGCTGCCTTCAGGTACTGCAAGGCTACAATTAGGTCACCCTTAAGCCTTCTCTTTTCCAGGCTGAACAATTCAAATTCTCTCAGCCTGTCCTCATAGGAAATGTGGTCCATCCACTTAATCATTTTGGTGTTCCCCTCCTACGGACTCAATCCAATAGGTCCACGTCCTTCCTATGCTGGGCCCCCCAAGCTGGATGCAGTGTTCCAGATGGGGTCTCAGCAGAGCAGAGCGGAGCAGAGGGGCACAATTCCCTCCCTCCCCTGCTGCCCACGCTGCTTTGGATGCAGCCCAGGACACGTTTGGCTCTCTGGGCTGGCAGTGCCCATGGCCAGATCATGTCCAGCCTCTCACCCACAGCACCCCAGGTGCAGAACCTTGCACTTGGGTCTTGTTAAACCTCTTCAGATTCTCATGAACCCATTTTTCCATCTTGTCCAGGTCCCTCTGGATGGCATACCATCCTTCAGCTTGGTGTTGTCTGCAGATTTGCTGAGGATGTATTTGATCCCTTCATCCATGTCATTAACGAAGATATTAAATAGCACTGATCCCTATATGAAGCCCTGAGGGACACCRCTTGTCACCAATGTCCATCAGGACAATGACCACTCTCCTCTGGATATGATCATCCAACCAATTTCTCTTCCACTGAACAGTCCACCAGTCAAATCCATCATTTTGCAATTCAGASAYAYGGATGTTGTGGGGGACCCYGTCAAAGGCTYTACTAAAGTTCAGATACATGACATCTCTAACYCYTCCCCTGTCCACTGATGTGGTCACTCCATCATTCAAGGTCACTGGGTTGGTTCAGGCAGGGCTTACCCTTGGTGAAGCTGTGCTGGCTGTCTTGAATCACCCCCCTGTCCTCCATGTGCCCTAGCACAGCTTCCAAGAGGATCTGTTCCATTAAATTCTTAGGCAGAGGTAAGGTTGATGTTGGTAGTTCTCAGGGACCTTCTTTCTACCCTTTTAAAAGATGTAACATTGTACCCTCTTGCWGTGCCCTGGGACTTCACCAACACAATGGTGAATTCATGGCTACCATGACTTTACAAATGCTATGGAAAGTGGCTTGGCAACTACAAAAGGCAATTACCTCAGGACTCTGGGATTCATCTCATTGGATCCCACAGACTTGGGTACATTCTAGTTCCTCAGGGGGTCATGAATCTGAACTTTACTTACAGTTTAAAAAAGCCACAAGACTATAGCCTTGAAATTCAAGGTTCAGTTTCATTCCTGACACTTAATGAGATCTTTCTGTCAATGACTTCAATGGGGCCAAGATTTTGTCACACAGGCTTGCCTGTGAAAATTTCCTAAAATAGCTATCCAAAGCTCCTGAGCCTCATAGATACCTGAATGCTTTCCCAGCCACATAGCTAAACATAAACATGTTTAGTTTCTAAGTGCAAAACAAAAAATGAAAGCTAAGCAACTTTTGTGCTTGAAGATTTTGGACTGCGGCCCACTAACACTGCTCCTCGTTCAATGCAAAGGAAAGATGCCAGTAGGTTTGACACCAAACATAACAGTTCTGTTGTTGATAAAAGCCTGCAAAGAAAAGGGTCTGAAGGCTGACTCAAGCATGGGTGAGTATCAGACAGCTGGGACAGATTTTTTTTTTTTTTTTGAGAGCAAGTACATACATCAGTTGGATAAGTAAGTCTTACTTCATCCCTCCAGTAGTTGATGTATACAATGGTTAAACCTCTGCTATTACTACAAGCTAATGGAGTTCTTCAAATAGGTCACTTGACTCAAGTGAAGTATTTTGGTATGGAATGTCCCTGATTTTCACACATATAATCCACATTTGTAATTCACCTTATATCCATAGCTAGATTTACTCCCTCTGSCACATAACTCCTACACAGCCTCAAAATATGCTAACGTGTGGAAGAACTGTTGATGCACATGATTAGCAAAAAGTAGCACATCAAGTATGAACAAGTCTGAAAATCACATACTATAAAAGCTATGACATGCTTAACAGAAGCAGTAACATTTAGATAGTCTTAATGTTGACCTAAACCAAAAATAATTTGGAAACTGAGGAGTTGAAATTAGTTTTGTGCATATGCCACAGCTGAATTCGCATGAGCAATACCACGAGCATATCCCACTCTTCATACTGTCATTCACTGGCTCCTTTCTGAATCTGGAAGTCTTATTTCAAAATCCTTAATATTTGGCTCTGTGGAAATCTGGCTTAACTGAACCACACAGGAGAAGGTCAAACATACTGGTCCAACTCACCTCATGCTGATGCTACATAGGCAGCAATTTCTAGTCACAGTGTTCCAAAAAAGTAGGTTTCTGAGAGCAATACAACAGATATAAACACCAGGAATAATCATGCCCCATCCTACTTACACTGACCTAGCAAAGAGAGGTCCTCGCCACCAACTGGGCTTCCCTGTGCCATTCAGAGCAATGCGATGAAATATTTCCAAGTCTGGAATTTTCACCATTTCTATATAACCTATCTTCTTTGAAGTTGTATAAGGAGCTCTGGACTAAAGCCAACCAGCCAAAGGTGAAGGGAAGGATATTTCTGGCAATTTCTAGGCACTTGCCTAATTTTCAGGTGAAAGCTATCAAGAGATTTTAAGACCACTTTGCAAAAAAAGGGCAAAAGAAAGAGCTAGTATTTCTCCTAGCAGTTCAGCAGAAGTAGACATGACTCCATTATTCTACGCAAATGCATGTTGATAACGATTCCCTGAGCTCACTGGGCATTTATTAGAAGCCACTACGTCCCTAATGATTTGGCCAAAGCCCCTGTCTTGTTTGACTTGCTCTTTCTTCCTGCTATGACTAAAATATTCTGTTACATTTTGAGCCAGAAAATTACTTCCAAATACAAAGCAAAGAGGCTGCATTCTTTCCCCAGTTGCCTTCCCCTTTTTTTCAGAAGCAGTATATTTTCTTCATCTGGCTGAATGAGTTTTTGAAACAGCAAAAACCTGGCTTGGGAAACACATTCGTTGCTCTCTGGCCCAAATGCCTACAAGACTGGGTCAAAACCTCTGAAAATTAACACCTGCCCTGTGCAGGTTTTTATGAAATTTCACCGCTAAGCACATCTCTAGGGATCACTGCAGCCAAAGAGCAGAACACACAAAAGCAGCAGTCCAGATTGGTGCAGGGACAACAAATGCCCCAGGCTTTTGCCTTGTGAAAAGAGGGATATGTTTGTCCCAATCTTTACTAATGAGCCAGAAATCGTCTTCCTTGTTCAGGGAGTAACAGACACCAGCCCAGTCATATGGCACACATCTGACCAAGGACACAGTGCCCCCCACAGAGCATCAGAGGCTGTCAGAAAGTCTCTGGAATTTATGAAACAGAAAGAAAACTGTAGAGAGTATCCACAGCCTGGGCAGATGTATACATGGCATGCTCCGTGTGTCTACAGGGAATGAGTTCTCAGGAATGCCTGTCCCCCAATCCACCTCTCTGGCAAAGACTGCTGACAGGCTGCACATTTGCAGCTGGACTCACCACACTTTCAGAGCTGCTTTATGTTCCTTCTCCAAAACAATCTATGCTTTAACATTCTTCTAATGCCTACTGGACTCTCATACGTTCGAGAGAAGTAAAATTTCCTCCTGCCATGTTTTGCAACCCGTAGCATACATGTACAACACAGCACCTGCTCTCTGATTTATTTCACGGCTGTTCCCCAAGGCCCTGATTCAGACAGTGGCTCTTTTCAGCAGACATTTCTCCAGAGTATGGCTAAATCAACAAACTTGGAGACAAGCATTTAAATGCTTCACTAAATTGCAACAAAGCTCATCAGAGATTCTGGCATGGTCATGACTTTCATTGTACTCAGCTAGCTGGAAGGACAGGTTTTATTAACTCGTGTTTTCTCTCAGGGAAATGGAAAAAAAAAAAAAAAAAGCTCTATTTCAAAGTACTCTTACAGATTGACAACAATCACCTCTTCCTACCTGCTAGCCTGGGTAGTGTTCGGCAAATCTGCTATGTAAGCCAGAGAACATGAGGCTGGACCACCRCAGTGAATGACAGAATGAATATTGCATGGGTCTCATCTTCCAAGCTGGACCGATACCACTCAGAAAGGGGAAAGATTTTTATCTCTTTTGTTACGCAAGGCTACTGTAGACAGGATCCAAACCCCCTGATATCAAACACTCAGCAGTGTCTGACTTCAGTGCTTTGACTTTTTATCCCTATTACCCAGAGCACAAAGACCTACTCCTTTACAGTTAACAGCCTTCCCCTTTCTGTTAAGTGTTGATCTCTAGTTCCAGTATACCTCAGACCCAGCACTGCTGTCAGCTCCTTGGAGAAACAAGTGCAGAAGGCAAAATAAAAGAAATTGACTTCTGAATAAAGCAGAATGGTAGGCAAAATCCTAGGCACCTTCCTTGTTTTAACTACAATGTTGCTTCCTACAGCTCAAATTTGACCCTTAGAAGACTGCAGTATTAAAAAAAAAGATTTTTTTAATGTGTTTGTGGGATTTGTTAGTATTTGTTCATACACTAGGCAAGAAACACAAGTGGAAGGCTCTAATTCTTCAAAAAACTGCTGAATTCCACCCCCATTTTCCCTTTGGTAAGCAAGTAGGTCCACAAAAGAAACAGATTTTCACCAGCTTTCACTAGTTGGTACTTTTATTCTAATAGGAAAGAAGAGCAACCAGTTGCAAGAAACTATGGAGAGAACATGAAACTATGCTTCTGAAAATTCCTGTATATTTTACAAAGCTGCCAAGAAAAAAAAGGTCATTCACTATCCTCACCCTCCTCAAAATCTTGTCACATGCACAAACCACTGGACCCATTTGAAGAGGCTGCTCTTGTCACCTGCTGGCTGCCAGTGATGCTGTGAGTCAGCCTCTGAATTCAGAAGCAGTGCACAGAAGAAAGGCACAACCAGGTGTGTACACAGGGACAAAGATGCAGCAAAAATTACCCAGATACTGATCTTGGTAAATCATCTAAGTAACATGGAGGCACAAGGCCCCCAAAGCCTGGCCAGCGGGGTCCAAATGCTTGAAGAGATCCCAGAGCAGTGTACAAGTCCTCCCCTCAAAAGCCAGCTTAGGGCTGGCTCTTGAAGTAAACTACTGACTTCCTGGATGCACTAGCACATGCAGCAAAGCCTGCCAAGAGGGAAAGGAATATACCATACTTGTTTTTCACACCTGCTCCACATATAAAAGAGGAGACAGAAACACCTGCCATGAGCAGGTAAATAAGCAAAACCAAAACTAAGTTCACAGAGACAGCAGCGACAACCTATACTGTCTTCTCCAGTTAGTGTTACGCATGGTCTCTGCATGCACACAGTTCCTCCCTGATTTTTCGAGTCATTGTTGGGGGAATGGTCACCTGATCATTACAGAGAATAGCCTGGATGGCTCTTGATGCCCCAGGACATGGACCCACTTGGGCTCTGAGCCAGGTCCTTGTCGCACTTCCCTTCTGCCACTGCCAGAAGCCACCCTGCCTGGACATATTTCCATTTCACCTCCAACTGACAATGGCATGGTTGATCCCAAGCAGCAAGGAAGCTCCAGACACATCTCTGGGCAAAGATGTGCTTAGTCTTTGCAGTCAGAAGCTGAGCATCTTCCCCAGATACCCAGCACCTGTCCATTCGCTTTGCCCTTTGATGCAGAGCAGTCAGCCAGGCATAGCACTGGCTTCTGCCATACATGCTTTATTGCAGGGAGGAAAAACAGYTGAAGCAGCAGAACCCCACAGAAGTTAAGCAGGTTACAGAGGCAACAGATACTAGACATCACAGGTGTCTACACAGAGTCCTAATAAGTGTTAATGTGCTCATCCTTTGGACCAGGGCGTAGCTCTGAGTCATTGCCTTCTGCCAGGTTTGGATGGGGTGCAACACATTGCTATATATGCCTCCAGTTTGCTGTTTAGGTGACTACCTGAAGGCTGGCCCTCCCCCAGAATACAGATCTATACTACTTCACCACCTGCTATTTGCCACCCTCCCTCAAAACCCAKATCTTGACATTTTCTCCTGTCCTCATGCACAGATCTGCAACACCTGGCAATGCRAGGATAAGGGTTCTGATCACTGAGTGACTGTAGCTCCTTGCCAGATTCAAAGCCCACATGCCCCCGATTTCTCACAAATTTTCCCCCCTTCTCATGAAGGTGCAGCAAGGATGCCAGAATATTACCCCAAGAAGCCTGTGCGTTAGTGCAAGGCATGGCATGTCTGCTGACACTGCTCTCAATTTTAAATTCCACTGGTTTGTACAACAAACGTTCTTCTAACAAGCCAGCATACATTATTCATAAAACAGCACAGAGCTGTTCAGCAGCATATGGAACCGATGAATGTTGTTTTGGTGTAGGAGGAGATAGGGTTGATAGGAATGTTTTAGGGGGAAGGAAAGGAGATCATTTCACCCAGGGAATTTCAAGTGCGTCACCAACTGGAGGAGAACATTTCGGAGAGAAACTCCTCTGTTAAAAATCTGGTTTGTATGGAGAAGGAGGGGGAGGGGGAAAAAGAAAAAAAAAAGGAAAGAAAGATTGTGCCAGATATATCATCATAAAACAGAAAAGGATGGTTAGCTGTGGCTCCTAAGAGCCAAGGAATTAATGCCACATAAGAAATGCATCCTCAGTAAAATTAATACACAGGGGTTGCTGGAAAAAATTTGTTCTGTACTTGCTGAAGTGTTTTATCAGTGTCATTGTAAAGGCAGCATACTGAATTATTACAGATAAATAGAGAAAAGGCTAAAGAAGTGTTTCTTGATAGTGGAGCATCTATACAGCCTATTTCAAATGCTTTACTGGTGGCCCTGGGCATTAGTAGGCAGGACAGGCACAAGTACTTGGCAATTCAGTCCTCGGCTGCAGAAAAGGAGTCTGCCAGGAGCAGAGACTACTGAGCACACCGGGTTACACAGATGATACTAAGGTCCTTTGACTCACCTTGCATGCAGTCTGGACTTGAGCCTGCTCTCCAGAGAACAGWGGTACATAATTCACAGTATCCTTTTCACAGGTTCTCCTGCTGGCATGAGGCTGTGGTACCTGCCTGTAATACACACTCAGGATGCATCACCCTAGTGAAGCCTGTATGCACACACAGGAACTACCTGATGTGTGTCAAGGAGATGGTAGTTACTTGGGCTACCTAGCTTTCCTGACACTGGCAGCAGGCAGACTTCATCTTCAGGCACCATGTTGGTGCTTTATTCATACTAACTAAACCATGAGGATACATATACTCTTTAGCTAAGCAAAATAGGCTGAGTCACTTAAGTGAAAAAAAAAAAAAGTGAAGTGAAAAAAATGTTTCTGAGGCACAAATGGCTTAAATCTGTCTCCTGTCCAAAGTCAGATGAAGCAGTCACAGAAAAAGGTCTTGAGCAAAGTAATCACTTTATATGGAGCGCAGATAAAATAGAAGGCAGTCCAGACACAAAGGGGGAAACACACCCACAGAAATATGGAGAGGACAAGTCTACTAACCAAACCTTACTTGAGATGGAGAAAACCTACATGGCATCAGTGTCCAGAAAAGCCTAGCCTAGAACTGAAGACATTTCCTGAGAAGTGATGCACGAACACATATGCAGAGTTACACTGATAAAAAGACCTCCTGTGCCACACTACGTATGAACAACCTCCGGGTTCTTCCACCAACACAACAGTATCAAAGCGCCAAAGCTCAATTATACATCAGCTCTCTAAATCAGTGACGTCTTAGCAAAAAAAAAAAAAATGGGCAGACAAAGATCAGAAGGGGGAACAGAGAAATAGAAAGAAAAGGGCTGTCCAAAATTACAAGACCAATCACTGGCAGAGCCGCTTGTCATCTTATCAGCCAGGAAGGCATCACTGGAGGGAATGCAGGGATTTTCTCAGCCCTTTGTAACAGCTTTTACATGTCTTAGATGTTCCACATATACAAAAACCTTAGTATGAAATAAGGAAGCAACACAGCAAACCGAAACAAAGCTGCAGTGTTCTTCTCATCTTAATGAGAAGGCAAGAAAATAAGCAGGTATACCTCAAATCACAAACTACTGCACTCAGTAGGCAGAAATGTAAATTCCAGGGAGGAATGAAAACCGAGCTTTCATTACTGCAGTAGTTAACTAACTGTCAGATACCATCCCTGGGAGAAACTCCCTGCCCTGAGAATACTACTCCATGCATACACAGTGGACACAAAGCCTGGGAGAGGGAACACATAGAGATTAAGTAATTCACCCACTGAGCTTTTACCATAAGCAGTAGAGTTTTCATGCATCCTCCCACCAAATACCATGCAATCATTCCCACGCTTAGGGTGAAAGTGATCACCAGCAGGGTCCCAGAGCACCCGCAAGATGCAGCCTTTACTTTGGCATTTGCTGGAGAAACACATACTGCATCAGCAACAGCCTGAGAATGACAGCCATGCTATTTCTCTGCTCCAACTCAGCAAAATGCTGTTTCTTAGATATGGTCCTGAAAATAGAGGTTCATTAAATTGAACTAAAAAAGATACTTATTTCTGTTCACAGTACTCTGTGATTTAAGTTACATAGCTCAGTCTCTGAAATGCCATACAACCTGTAAGCTAGCAGAGAGTGATCTGCTAGGAACTACTGTGCAGTACTGGGATCTTTTCACCACAGCAGAGGCTTCTCTCAGAACAGATAGCAGATTTAGAGAGGAACAGTAAAGGAAGATCCTTGCATGAGCCTGCTTGCATGTACACAGACACAAGACATGGTTAAATGCTTGGCTGATGCTTTGAAATATTTCACCCTGATTCAACACACCTTTGCAAGTGGTTTTATCTTCTAATCCCAAGGGCAGAATCAACTGGCAATAAGAATTAAATTAGAGGCATGTTTGGTCATTGCATAAAGTTCATCCAACCCTTGGAGACATGCAGCACTTGCCAAGAGCTCCTAAGTGCCTCTCAGTTATTGTGGGAACGAGGGATGAGGAAAAAAAAGAGATGCTGCATGGAGTGGGGGTTGTTTGCTTAGGAACTGAATAACTGGGCTGGGCAGGGTGATGASATGCTGCACACAGTGACTTTAGCAGCTGGGCATAGCCTGCGCTACCAACCACTACAATACACTAACGAATTCCTATAAATGTATCAGCAATGCCTTCCTAATAAATATTGACAACAATATGTAGTCACACATGCAAGTGAGATAGTATTTTCACCTAGCACCCACACCTACTAAACCACAGAGCTGTAGATAAGGAGGAAGAACTATTTTTCTACAGAAAACAATTCCCATTAAACAGATAATCCCAAGGACATCACCTGCCAGCTCTGGCACCTTTCCCAAGAGCAGAGCCCCAATTAGCATTGTCACTAGCAAGTTTTCCCTGTTTACTACTGCACCAAGCTCAGTGACAGGGCATTCAACTAAGATCCAAACACTGTAACACCAGAGGTCTTTCACCTTCAGGTCTCTCCTCAAACGCACAGATTTTTTTTCCTGACCTGACAGAAATTCTGTGATCACTGCAGCTCATCCCGAGCTATTAAATCCTGCTAAGCATAACCTTTTCGTAACACCAACCACATGCCTAACCACGCAGAACACTACTAAAATTCAGTTATTTACCTTGCTGTCTTTAGTAGAAAACTCAGAGGAGTTGGAGATTTTCATAGATTTTGACCGATGGGACTGCCGCCAGAGAGATTCTTCTCGGGAGTATTTCACCGAACCTGTGGCTCTCACCCGGACTTTGCTGGTGCTCTGAACACTGTTAACTCCAATCATTTCCAAAAGTGAGTGTATGGGATGAGGAAGAAGAAAGCTAATGCAACTTCCCAATCCCCTGCAGAGGAACTGGAAAAGGTTATGTCTGGAGAGCCCCGGCTCAAGCAATCAGTGTTTGCTTAAAGCACACTAGGCTGTTTTCTCAGGCATCTTCAGGCACACTGTTTGGAGCCAGCCTGATTGTTCCAGGCATTGCTCACGTCACTGGACGGGAGGAAAAAAAAAAAAGAAAAAGAAGAGGCTGATAGAAACTCCTCCCCTGCTCTGCTCCGCTCCCCTCTCCAGCATCAACTCCCCCTTCATACACACACCAACAGTGAGAGGGAGAGAGGTGGAGAGAAAGATGCTGGAACAAATGCCAGCAGATCAAGCAAGATATTAATTTTCAGTTCACGCGGCCACACTTCCCTGCCTGCAACAGCCTGCTATGCTCATTACTGCCTGCAATAACAAAGAACACTGTAAAAAGAGTCTTCAATCACCTGCCAGCTACAGACTCCTGGATGTGAGAAATACTGATTCCCAAAACACTGGAGAAACAACTGAAAACCCCCAGCACCRTAACAAAGTACTGGCGAGCCCCAGAAAAAAGAATCAGCTAATTTCCACACCTTTAAGTGTATGCACTCATTAGCCAGAGTCCTTAGGGTGCCTTCCCAGGGTGCAAATGAGAGCAAGACCACTTTTAAACTCTAAAAGGGGCTTAGGGGAAAATAGAAGCCTTTCCCAAGATGATCAGGGCAAACCAGCAACGGAGCTGTGAACAAGCACCGAGGGACTCATCTCTGCACTCAGCAGCCAGAAGAGCTGTAGCCATACCCCTCCACCCATCCACTGCATGCTCCAGTGGCTGACCCCACAAGTGATGCAGCTCCCAGGCAGCTGTTTCTCCCTTGTGGCAAACTCAGCCTAGTGATGGGAGGGCACTGCCACTGCCAGAGGCACCACTCCAACTCACAGAAGCCTGGCTACAGAGGCCAGGCACGCTCTTGGTGCCCGGAGGCACTCTCCCCCMTGCAGGGGACAAGGAGAGGCTATGCCAATAAGAGCTGGTACTCTTATCGAGGGGTGGATGCACTATATACAGGAAAAAAGAGATGTTTACCTCAATGTTGCAAAAGCACCATGATTTCTGGCTCCTGGAGACCCAGAGTGCAGCAGACTGCGCATTGCCATGGCAACGTGCTCCAATGTGAGAGAGAAAGAGAGAGAGAGAGAGAGAGAGATTTCTCTGCTCTACTCTGCTCAGCACAGGATTGTGACAGCTGCTGACACACACTGGGCAGGTGGAGCAGCTTGTGCGAGCAGCAAGGCAAAAGCGGACAATGGGGACACTGTCCCAAACCCAGAAAAGGCAGCCAGTTTGTGCAGGGGGAGCACGAGGAACTGAAAGACTCTGCGGCAAGGGGAGCTTGTCACAGGCTAACACCAGGTTCAGCAACCTGCCCCGTGCCACCGTATCACCAGGCAGGGCAAGTCAGCAGCAGTGGTGTTGGGGTTTGGGAGGACACGAGAGCCTCTCATCCCACTGGCACCATGACACATAGGCTCTAAGTCTGTGCATGCAAAGATGGGGCATTGCTGCCCTGCCATGTTGAGATAAATGTCCCATACTGAGATACACCAGGCAGCCAAACGCTGGGTAAAGAGGCTCCAGTCTCYATTCACATCTGAGTCCCACTCCCTGTCTGCTGAACCATGAGAAGGCAAGGAGTTTGCTCACCCTATGTCATGTGCCCAATATCACCCAGGAACGGGTGAGATGCAAATGAACTGAGTGAACTTTTTTGCCTGGTTACWTCTTCCCAGTCTCTTGCAATCAGGGATTTATGTCCTTCCTGGGCAAATGACTAGATGGCCCCATGATGGTCCTAGATACATTTTTGCTCATAAAAGATGCTGCTGTCTCTCCAGCATGAAACAACCTTTCTGATAGCATTAACACTTGTCTCATGCTGTCCCCAAGGATGTTACCAGTGCAAATCCTTCCCACAGATTGCAGTAYGTATGGACCATGCTGAAGGACAACTGTCAGTGGAATAGGGAACAGGTTACATAAATAACAACACAAGAACCATCCCTGGAGTAAGAAACTTCTGATCCCTCATAGATTCTGCCTCTGTACTGCTTGAGGCACAGATTTCTTCTGTTCTGGCTAACAAGAGACATATATTTTCATTTCTACAACAGTCATATCTAGCAAAGCCATCGCTACCTCACACATTAAGATCAAATGTGCCCCTTTTTTACACAAACCTGTCATTGCTAAGAGGKTAATTGAAAGGAACCTTTTTCTCTGGCAACAAGCATGCTCTCAGTTACTTCTGCCACTTCCCAAAAAAGGTTTTATATTACTTAACCCATGTGAAATAATCCACTGCTTGTGCAAAAGCTTTTCAAAGAAAATCTCTTCTTAGAGGAAATTTGCACTGCAGTCAAACTGCTCTCCAGATGAGCTAAGCAGCAGGTCCTGACAGGTGCTACGTAAATGGCCACAAATCATTCTCTATCCTAGCAGCCCCCTACCTAGCAGATTATTCTTGCTCTCAAATTTATAAGGCCAACTCCCCAAGCACCCCCAATACATCTGAAATAATTATATTCCCTAAATATCACACACAGACCTAGGCCAGTGTCAATTTTATTAYTAAACACGAACTAGACTGAATCAAAGCAATATTTCTCTTCTGTTGCCCACAGCACAGCAGTTCAGCCAGCATTCTCTGAGCTGAAGGTAGCAGATTCTCAGGTAGGACAGGAACCTTACTTCACAAAGGAAATACTCTGTTTCTACAGCAGTCCAAAAGTCCAAGGATGACAGGATGTTCTTTCTTCCTTTTTTCAGCTGAGTACAGAAAACACTGCTCAGCTTACACTCTCCCAAAGAAAGAGCCTCCTGAGATCATGCATTTGAAGCCTTAAATGTCTTCACATTAGGATTCATTCAGAATTCATCAGTGTCTCTGATTTTCATCTGCAAGTGACAATACAATTTTGCATTCCTGACTTAGCCTGTATTCTGTGTACACACTGACTGTATTCCGGAAAAAAAAAACATTCTTCGACATTAGAAAAGACCCACCATTTTAGAAATTAGTATGCACACAGGATTGATTTAAGTCTGTAGCTGAGCAACGGGGATTTCTGAGGGAGAAGTGACTTGTTAACATAAATAGAGGGACAGAAGAGATGTTTTTAAAGAGAGGCTGAAATAGCCTGCAGTATCAGAAAAATCAAAGCTGACCACACCCAGGGGACCCCCCAAGTGTGCCAAGAATTCATGATCTTCCTCTAGCTCAGAGGTCAGCGAATAAGTGATAGGAACGGAGCAGAATGYCAATACTCATTTAGTCAGGGGGGGACCAAAAGGCCTGTGACCCTATCTRTGGATTTGCCCTATCAGTTCCTCTAAGGAACAAACCATAAACCAGCAGGAAAATTTTCAATTTTGGGTCAAAACAGATGCAGAAGCAGAAAATTAAATTCTCTATCATTCCTTCTATCTCATCCTTCTGAAGCCACACAAAAGCTCTTCCCTTGTCACAAGGCACGATGTCAGATCCCATCACCCACAGAGGAAATGGACAGCTGTTTCAACTTACCTGAAACAAGCTCCTTCCCATCTGTTCCTCCCACCAGTCGAGTTTCCCTGGGAGGTAAAAGGTACTCAGTCCTTGCTTAGGTCCTCCTAATGTCACTCAGCGAATCAACAATACAAGAAGAAAAACTGCAGAATTCTAAGTAAAACTCAATTTTGGCTTTTGAGGTACAAACCTAAGGACCCTATTACTGTATGTGAAGAACTCCAGTGTCCTCAAAGGCACAAGGATCCATTAGCATCATTTAGGCATGATGTCAATGACAAGTACAAAAACCAAAATCTGACAAAATACAGCTTATATCAATTACTTAAAATATACCCTCAAAAGCCGGTAACRTATTTGTGTAGCACAGGAAGATAGAACTATGTAATGCTTCCACTAAATACTGTTTGTTAAATAAACAACATTAAATCTTTCCCTCTCCCTTCATCTTTCCTCCTTTCTTCATCTTATTTTTATCTCTCCTCAAAACGGAAAGGAAGGACAAAGTTAATTCTGATGGATAAGCTACGGACACACAATGGCTACAGAACTAGAGCTTAAAACTGATCAACAGTAACATTCCTGTATTATTAAGATAATGATTTCTGAGGTCTGCTGACTACTGGGAGCTGACAATCAAAATTAAATCTAAATGTCTCCTGTGAAYAGCAGAAATACTGCATAAGCAACCACGTCAACAGGAATCCTGGCAGGGTAACAGCTGGAATGGTGTGAGAATGATGGATGACTGGATGAGGGCAACTGAACTATCCCTGTTTTAGGTTACATGAGAAGAAAGCTAAAAGCACATCCACAACCAGCAGGCTCCCAATCAAAGCAAAAGTCTTTACAAATGACCTTCTACATCAACAAGCCCCTAGAATTGAGTAGAGTGACATAACTACTGGTGGAATGACTGGTCGAAGATCAAATCAATCCTGGTTTCACTGTATCTCTCTGGCATTCATGCTGCATCTTGTGCAAAAAGAAACCACTCCCAAGGTAAGTGCCCTGCTGAAAATGATAAGAAACCACAGGTTTAATGAAAACAAGCTGTTGGATAATAACAGGGATGCAAAGATATCATGCACCMTCTTATCCTGATCAGCAGAGCAGGTGAAGAGATGCCTTTAGCCATCTTCATGTTCCCTGCAACAGATCTGAAGAACAGCTGTTTCACAAACTAGCTATTGTACTTCCTGGCAAAGCACTATAGTATCCAAGTGAAAAAGTTTCTCTTCTTGAATTCCTTTTAGAAATTATCATCTGCTGTCAACAGAGCTCACAGAAATTAAGTGAGCCATATAGTAGGTAACAACTAACACAGACCACCAGGTTCTTCAAGTTAAAGCTGCCAAATGTACCTACAGAAAACAGCAGCATTTTGAACAAATCCATAAAAGCATCAAAACCATAGAATTCTGCATTAGCTGTGATGGAAACTCACAGGAAAGTGATTCAACAACTGATACAAAATCTACACAYTGTCTCAGATTAGCTGCAAACAACCTCTGCCTGTCCCTGCAGTGAGCATGCTTAGAGTCAACATCACCAAAATAGACCCCTCACCACTCCCCTACAGATCTTCATTTAAAAAAAAAAAGAAAAACAAGCAGCCTCCAAGGTTTCTCTCGAACTCAAACAGCAAACACAACATCAACAAAAAGGAAAAGGAAGGGGGGAGGAAATAGGGAAAGGAGGGAAGGAGGGAAGGAGGGAAGAAGGGAAGGAGGGAAGGAGGGAGGGAGGGAAGGAGGAAGGGAAGGAGGAAGGAAAGGAGGAAGGAAAGGAGGAAGGAAAGGAGGAAGGAAAGGAGGAAGGAAAGGAGGAAGGAAGAGAGAGAGGAAGGAAGAAAGGAAGAAAGGAAGGGGGCAAAAGGAAGGCAGGGGAAGAGGAAGAAGTGGGAGATGAGAGGGGGAGGAAGTAAATTGAGACCACTCTGAGATCCACACAGATTTCAAGTGTGTGTCACCTGTTCTTGAAGGCATTGCACTGTGAAAGGGAAAAAAATACGCGTAGCCTTTGACATCCCTTTTCTCCACAATTCCATCTACCTATGGAGCCATGTCCAGCTGCCTTTCTACCTCTCATGACACCTTCCAGAACCCATCTGTCAACAGGACAGAAAACCGGTACCTTGGATTTGCCCTACATTTGTACAAGGATATTGTGAATACTTAATCTTCTGAGAAAGCATGACCTTGGAAGGAAAACTAAATATTTCATTTAACATTAGAGGAAAGGAGAAAAAAAAAATCGCATTTTAGGGAGCAGCTTAATACTCTTGCTTGAAAGAAAATAGTGTAACTGGGTCAGAGAGAGAATAGTCCCATGTCATTTGGAAAGTTTGGTGACAAACGGAAGGAATAGCAAAGAATTATACAGCAATAATCCTGAAGCTGGTGTAAGGAATGTTCTTCTTCTTTTTTTTTTTTTTTAAATATGGTATAAATTATATTCCTACTCCTTCTTCCCTTGAGATGCAGCACAGAACTTAAATTTCAAGCAGATCAGTGGGTGGAAGATCAAAGAATGTTTTTCAGAATTTGTTTTCTACCTACATGGAGGTGGGAGTAATATGTCATAGGGACCAAAATGTATGTGTGACATTGTATTAGAGATTTCCCAGCCTGAAAAGAGCCCCAAATTCCTCTTTTAAAGTGCCAGAGTGCATCATTCTTGGAGACTACCAGTCTGTATCCTCCACACTTGACAGCTGACATTCATCCTTGGGAACTGCTATGCATTTCAGTTAAAGTGGGCGGCAAGTGACAGCCTTGGCTATCTGAGAGGCTGAAGAAGCCAAACATCAAATAATTCCATTGTCTGATCAACCTGGACAATACACTACAGAAAGCTTGCCTCCACAGATGAAAATTAACCCCCCAAATTTTCATAATGAGCCACATAATTGCAGACAGTAGTAATGGAAATTCTTAGCCGACTCTGCTTGGGTTTCACTCCTTGTTCAGACAAAAGCCTGGTAGGCTAGGTGAGATCTGTTGAATAACAATTGGAAAACAAAGCACTGAAAGGCTGAAAGAGCAAAAATAATGAATTGCAAATATAAGGAAAACAGATTGTGAAAGCAGAAACAGGTCCATCCTGAAATCCAGTAAGGTCCATCCTGCTTCCTAGTAAGGCAAGTAATTCATAATACCACCCTTAGACTATGCAGAGCAATCCTTATTCCCGGATCACCTTAGCAAAATTTTATGTTTTAAGCCTTGTYTAAAGTTCTGCTTTCCCTACTCAGAGACAGTTGATATTAGGCTTTTGATATTATGAAGYTTTCTTCAACTCAATAACTGGGTTTATCTGACTTGAGAAAAAATACACAGATTACAGATATTTCTTTCTACATGCACTAAAGTAAGTTTCTGAAATGCAAAAAGAAAATATATTTGCATTTCAACAGAGCAGGGAGATGTTAGGAATGTCATTAATTCAAGGGACACAAAGCAATACACACACAAGCACGACCTCGTCCAATTCACAGTTCTGCACAGGCATGCTTTAAGTGGTTATTACTCTTGAATAGGACAAAATGACAACACCCAATAGACTCCAAGCTGAAGGAAGCAAGGGTTACCACAGCAGGAAGGTTCTTAGCAAGGATGGAGAGAAGACAAGACGGGTGTTTCCTCCACTATGGATCTGTGGCTCTTTGGAGAGTGAAAATATGCTTTCACAAACTACTACTTAAGACAAAGAGTAATGATTGCATCCTGCATTCCCTGGCTTTTATACTGCCAGACACTGTTGTCTCCTAGCAGCTGAAAGGGGCCATCAGTAACAGATTTTCCAWTTCATACAGATAAGGAACAGTCCAGAAATACTATTTCAAAGACAAATATTTTTAAGAGAAAAACTTTGTTTTGAGGAAGAAACAAGGAGGCAGAACTCTGTCTTATTCAGTGGAGCAAAGACACTAGGTCTTCTCCTTTCTCTGCTCAGCAGTCAGTGCTGTCCTCCTGGGGCTGTTCTGGCATGCCATCACATGCTCTCATCCCCCCCCCCCCGAAGGTTTCCCTCGAAGGTGGGAATTTCTTGCCAAAAAGCCACTAAATAGATGAAGTACAGACACTGCCGATGAGAGCAATTAAGAGTGTACGCAGCAGTCCAATCRGTTTGAGTTCCTCTGAGCAAAGGGAGGGGCTGAGGGTGTGCAGGGAGGAGTYAGGTACCTGATCATCATTCTCTTCTGCTAAATACTTGAAATTATTGGAATGGATGAGTAAGATGCCAGTAATTCTCTTTAAATTGAGTTTTTGCTTTGGAGGGCTTTCAAAGGGAATTAAAAAAWGAGAGGGGCAGAGAGAGAGGAGAGAGAAATGGTGAAATAATCCCATTAATTGAAGTGCACGGAACTGACAGCAACCTGAGATAAACGCTACATTGCAGTTTCTGTAGGAAATTACATATCCCAGGAATCCTGATCAAGAATTCAGATTCTTTAAGAAATTAAGGAGGACTGGTCCTTCAGAAGAGTTCAGCACCAGCAGCTCGAAGTTAATTTGGTCACTTCATTACAGTACTTCTGCAGGAGATACGGCCTACCCAAAAAAACAGCCTTTGAGAAAACACAGATCTTTATGGAGGAYTGGTGTCTTATCTCCATCAGCAGCCCCTGACAGGATGATTCCAGCAAAATCCCTGCAGAGCATCCCAGGTCCCTCAGCATGACGGAGGTTCTCAGTACAATGGGTCAGTGAAGAGCTACYACCCCCTAACAAAAGACACACAGCCAGGAATGACTTCCTCACATCCAGTGGGCATGTCACAGCACCGTCACCAGTCAGCCCATGTCAGGGGTYGGGGATGCCCCTAATTCCATGAATGAGGTATCTTGAAATTGTAAGTGCAGATAATGTTCACCTATGCAGGACACGTGGAGCTTTGTACAGAGCCTAACAGAGTACTCCTCCCAGAACACTGCCTAACAAACCCAAGGATCAATTTCCTTAGAGATGCCTTCTTGCAGGCTCGCTGTGGGCCACAGAAGACACTTTCTCTCCTTACCTATGAAAGACATTGTTACTGCCACCTTCCTGGAGTGCACTCCCACACACCTTGTCTCAWGATGATAAGAGGAAGACACAGTGGCCAGCACTGTACCAGCACTTTATTTGTGGGGACCACACTGTCCGCAGGAATTGAAGCATGGATAGCCAAGGTAAGRCTCTTACCTTGCAGTAAGTAAGCCAACCTCCTCATTTCAGAAAATCTGGTGAAGCCCAGCTCTGAAGAAGTTTATGATCACACAATACAATTCCCTAGCATATCATTGTGAACATGTTATCACTASAGCTGATTAAATCTGCTGTGAGCACCTGAGACAGAAACCACTCCCACACTGTAGTCATGAGGCTCTTGACATTGTCAAAATGCCCCTGATTTTGTTTTCTTTCCACAGAGGGAGATCCTAGCCATGGTTTCCCTTTCTACATATATATATGATGAATACATGACTAATACAAGCAGACCCCATGGGCAGAACTGCACTTTTAATCACAGTTAAGCATATTTGTCTTTATGGCTCCCAACTTTAAAAGCAATCTCAGATCTGACTAAAGGAGTGAGGAAAAAGGAAAGGCAAAGAATCTTTGTGCAGACAGATCTACAAAAACAAAACTTTTTTCAGTGTTAAATGAACAGACAGAATGACACAAGTTGAGCAAGATCACATTAATATCTCTCATTTCTACTTTTAAACWAGAGTGAAATATCTGTTCTCAAACCACAAGTAGTGACACACTGAGAATCAAGTCATGAAGGCCTTGTGGTTTTTACCAAGAATTCTTGTTGTTGGAAAAAACTAAATAAAATATAGAGATAGCCTCTCCACAGGGRTGGAAAGAACAGAGTAACTTGATCTAATGTCCCAAGTTTTCTGAGGCTGATCACACAGAAGTGTGTCCCCCTCACATGATGATGTCTGCCCTTTGATGTGCTATTTTCCTATCCAGACAAAACACTCAGGGCCATACTCTGAACTCAGCAGCACTAAGGATGAAGGGATTGACTGAAAGTAATGTTTGACCTATGACTGTCAGCCAGCTGTCCTGGATAGCCCAAGCATTTGCATTTGCACCCCTGACTCTGGGAACTGAATCCACAACAAATGCTGCACTGCATTTCACAAGCCCTGGATGAACACTTGGCTCTTCCTGGCCTTCATTCCCCTCCACCAGTGCCCAGCTTCACTCTGGGGGTCAGCAGAGCTTCAGAGATTCATACAGGGGTGCAGTAGGACCACGAGGAGAASACGGGGAGACTGCAGAGGCAGAAAAGCCCACTCGCTTTGCCACAGGTCTGCATTGCTCACCAGTGGGCRCTCAGGACCTCACTCCCACAGGGACACACTGCCACCCTGTGGAAATAGCTCTTCCTCTCCCAGGCGGAGAGGTGCACTTTGGAGCTGTGCTGAAGCAGGGYGCTGTGAATTTAATTTATTGAGACTAATGCAAAATTAATGTTCGCTAAGTCCTTGTAATTGCACAGTTAGTGACTGCATGGCTGCTGTGATCACAGTACCACAATTACTCGTACTCACTCCACTGCTCTCTGCTGATAAATTAAAAAGCAAGGGTCAGCTCATCAGATCTTCAGACCAGCCAGATGAGAAACCAAGGCTGGGAGCCACCTCTGTCCCCAGGACATCAAGGCAGCAAACAGAAAAGGGCAGAAAGCCTTAAGTGAAGTGAGACACGAACACTGAACTTCTTCCATCAGTCCAAAATGTCCCAAAAATCCTGAGCCCTGGTATTTGCTTTGGGTGAAGAGTCACACATCCCTAGTATTAGCAGGTGAGCACTAAACATCAAGATACAGCCCCAGCTGCCTAATTCTGTCAGCAGAAAAACAAACACCAGGTGAGCACCGGTGGAAGTCTCTCATCAGTACGCTTGGAAGGTTATTTAAAAACAATCTGGAGATCTGTTTATTCAACAAGGGCTGTAATTAGCCTGCAAATTAATCTCGACACATCCTTCTATGGTAAAGTGAGAAATGAGATTCCTCAGGGGAAAAAATAATTTAAATGTGGCTGCTGACAGATAAATACTCTGTATACAGATTGAAAAATTAAAGACCTTATAGCTAAAATAAGGGGGGGTTTATATTCCCAACTACTTAGTAAGAACTTGAGGCAATAAAAAGCTACCTGAAGAGGCTGAAGAAAAAGAAGAAATTACCAACACTAGAAATCAAACTCTGTTGCTTTCACCTATGCAAGCACATCTGTATTTCACAATGGCCCTGACACAAAACCCACAGAAGAGATGGCAACTCATTTGATTTATTTCAATAGGCATTAGGTCACTCTCAGATGCAGCAGCTTCTGATTTTTATTTCCATTACAAAAAAATAAATAAATKTTGAACTCCAGTGTATGCACACCTTCATTCAAACAAACTGCTGTTTCATGCTAGCAATCAGACAAAAAAGAAGTGAAACATTTTCATTATTACTGACAATAAAACAAGGTTTGTCCTGCTCAGTCTCTTCCCCCATTCTTCACATTTACCTCCTGGCACAAACTTAATGAACAAAGACTGAARCAACACAGCCTGTGCTAGACAGCACATTATAATCTGAAATTACATCTCCAGCTCTAATTTGAATAACCCAAAGCACCTCTGATGAAAAAACACACGCGCCTTCCAGACTGTACACAGAGATCAAGCTTAGCCCTTATGTATTTGCAGTCAGAGCCAACTGGCTGCTTCTGCCCGCTGTAATCAGGAGACAGCACTCTGGGCTGGCATGACYGCAGGAGTTTACAGGGCACACAGCTCTGGGGCCAGATGTGCTGCAGCTCAGTCTCACCCCTCCATGCTGCAGAGCATCTCCTTCGCTATCAAGTGAAGGCAAGAGGGAAAACAACAGAATAAACACTGTATATATTATGCATGTTCTGGGAGGAGAAACATACCCATCACTTGTCATGTTTGACAATTAAGATTCAGAAAACGCAAGATGGGCGTTCTGTTTTGAACCATCTTTCAGTAAAAATGAAACCCACGTTCTGCAGTAAATTCCTTACCTTCAAGAGCCCTCTTGGGAAGTCTTTGCCATCGTTCATCCCCTGGAGGTTAGCAACGAACTCTTGGCAGGTCATCTTTTTCCCAATATTCTGAAAGGAATGTCAGAGAAACACAGCATCATATTCTTGCTGCTTTCCAAAATGACAGGAATGAGCAACATCAGATTAAATGCATCTTCCTGCTCTCCTTTGAGCCCAMGGCAGCACTAAGAAAGCATTCATGAGATTACGCGTAGATGAGCGGCCTTGTATGCATAGAGCTAGAAAAGGGAAGGTGCTTTTGCACACGAAGTCCCACACACMCCCCCCCAAAAAATCCCCAGCTTAATAATGTCGGTAATGAAGAGAGCAATGATGAACCTCTTGAGTATCTACATGCTGCTTTACATCCTCATGTCTCCAGAAGCACTACCATTTTCTGATGGAAAAGCTCTTCTTGAATCTGCAGTGGGACACAGGAAATATCTGACTGAGGCCCTTTCCAGACCCTTCTCTTTAATTTCCAATTCCCTTTAATTTAGTTTCCTTTCAATGGCAACTGCCCTGAGTTGGAGTGCGATGCGGAGGAGCGACCATTACCTTTTCTGATTCACAGGCTGAGGCTGTGTAAGAGACTGTACAGAAGACATTTGACATTTTCATAGACTGGTTCTCTTTCCTCCTGTCTAAGTCTCAGACTGAAAGTTGCCCAAATAAGCCACAAATGGGTAAGGAACAGTTACATCTATGTAGGAGTCAAACTCCATCTAGAGCCTGCCCTGAAGTGCTCTTGAATCACGGTCTCCATCACCCCTCAGAGAAAGCATACTCGGTCCCTCAGGTGTTAAAATGTCTCCTGTTCAGCCTGTGGGGAGCCTTGTGAGTGGGCAGCAATTACAGCACTGCATTGATGAAGACACCAAATGACATTTGAGGAAAGGAAAGGATCCTGAGATGAGCCTGAAACATGGTAAAGACAATGGGGAAAAGAGGGCCATGGGATGGTCAAGGTATCTTTGAGGTCTGGCACACTGTCAGGAGATGAAGATGACTTTTCCACTGTCAGTGCATGCTTTGTCTGCAGAAATACAGAAGAGTTTTGTCTGAGCTTCATCTTGGGCTGGGAGCAGAAGCCCAAATTAACACAGGACTGGAGACCAAGGAATAAGGGTTATTCAATGTCAAGAGTTACATGCTATCTTAAAGTGCACATCCTTTAGTTCACTTCCATAATGTATGATCAGGAGAGATGGAAAACCACCAAATTTTGACCATCAGCCTCACCCAGCCAATAAGAAAGATCCCACACCCTGAGGCTAACACAAACACACAGAAAGAAGGCCAGCAGTAACACTAGAAAAATGCATGGCTTCCCACAACAGGACAGCTCCTGACAACACAGACTGCTGTAGCCCTGGCTCTCTTCTTGCTAAGCTTGTACAACACAGCTCATAACTGCAGTCTTTAAGTGCAGGCTGAAGCTGTCTAGTAGACATGCTAGTGCTTTCCTTTCTCCTTGCAACTTCAACCTGCTTCCATTTGTTTCCTCCAGGCAGAAGTTTGCAGCTTCCCCAGCTGACCAAAACCAACAGCAAAAACAGCAGGCAAATGGCTGTTTTGCTCCAGGACCAAAGCAAACATCTCCATATGGTGCCACAGAAAATGAGCCTGGTGATCCAGAGATACCTCAAAACTATAGCACCAGCCTAGGTGAGGACCTCCATGCAGAGAAGCAAGCATGCATTTCCAAGACACACCTAGCGAAAACAGTTTAATTACAAATAGAACAAAGTGTGGCAAGACAGGAAAACAAAGGGGGTAGGTAAGAGTTTGTCTACAAGAGTTAAAGGCAAGAGTGAGCCGAAGGCAGAGCAGCTGCATTACAGCCCTAGAAGCAGCGGAGCTTATCGTGAAATAGAAGTGCCTGCACTTCTGATCAGTATGTCAGAACCAAAGGGAGCTCAACGTAGACAAGCCCTGCGATTCATTTGTTTCCTACTCTAGCAGAATCCTGGCAAAGATGGGGCAAAGCATTATCTTTGTTAGGAAACAGGCAATTAGGTATATCTGCAAGGGCTGCATTCCAAGTCAAAAATGCCAAACTTACCACCTGTGTGGAAAAATGAAAAGCAATTAAGAGGAAAACCAAAATTACAGGACATCAGAGGTATTGGAGGGAACACGATGACATACCCACAGACAAAATACGAGCAGGAGTCTGGCAAATACTACAGCTGCATATACAGAACAACACAATAAAACTGCCAGTGGGGTAAGCCTCCGAAGTTGCACACTGCAACAACCAGAGTCAGCAGCAGCAATGATAGGTCAGATCATTTACTCCAGTACCTACTGAAGACAGCAGGGCCCACTAAAGCATCACAGGGAGCAATGGGAATTGCTGTCCAGCTGATGCATGACCATTTGGTCTCCCTCCCTGGACTGTGAGGCTAGGCAGGCTGGAAACGGGAACCCCAGTCTGCTCATCGCTCTGGGCAGTGGGATACCTATGCAKGAAGACTCAAGTGTGCTCAAGAGAAGTCATGTGTCCTAAGAGGCACATTCCCGTACCCCACCAATCACCCTCACATGTGACTGACAGACCCTTCAGTAGGACCTTCAGAGAAAAAAATTCTTCACAACTCACTTCTCCCTCCTGCCTCCACAACCTTCAGACAAAGGCATTCAATTCACGGGAGGTGTGTCTCAAAAGTCCTAGTGAACACACAAATCTTGGCTTTATTTCCTACAACCACAGGAGCTGAGCAGCTCTTTGAGACAGACCCAAAGTGCCTCCAATCCTGCTGCCCAATCCAACACCCTCAATGTGTAAGAGTTCCCAAGGGACACCCTCCTGCGACAGCCCTTGCAAGTGCAGTGGAGGGCCAGAGAGCAGCCCCCAAGGTACACTGCTTTTGCACAGTCATGTCATGCTCCCTGTGTTTTCCCCACTTCATCTTAACTCCAGGGCAGAGGAAGCCTTTCATCAGCATGAGAATACCTTGCACAGCAGGTGTATTGCACCATGGGTGCTGCAATACCCATCCTAAGGCTGCTGGCACCCTGCAGCAGTGTGACTAAGAGGACTCGAACCAGAATACTGTTCCCCCAGGCAGGCAGCAGGGAGAGGTGTGCAGTGCATGAACACAGGGCTCCCACGCAGCATGCCCACATCCACTCCACTCTTCGGCTCTGAGTACACCCATCCTTTGTGCAGAACTCTGGTTCCACCAGGTCAGCCCCCTGCAACTGGATGCCTGCAAACATCATCTTCCCTTTGTAGGCTCCCCAAAACTTCTTCACCTCCCGTCTTTATTCTGCCTTCCCACATGTTTGTACATACTGTAAAGGGGTAAATCCCAAAATCCCGAACACAACTTCCTGGTCAGGGCCTGCAGCAGGAAGGATGGTAAGCACACCAGAAAAACGGGCCTGAGGATAGGGAGTTATGTTCACATTTTGGCAAAGCCAGACACAATCAAGGCATGCTGGAAAGGCCTGCCCAGGACAAGAGCCTGGGACTGCAGCCTTTCCGCTGTTTGCTGTCAGCAGGGGCTTTACAAGAAGGCCACCAGCACAGGGACTACCAAAAGAGCACCCTGTCCCAGTTGGCTCCGACCAGTGGGTAGGAGCAGTCCACACAAAGCTATGCATACTCACATGGCCATGCAGGTCTGTGTTCAGCAGCATCATGGCACAAGTGAGACAATGAACGCCATCTGCAGAAAGAGACATAACAAGAGTCACATGCAAAACCACAACCGGACCTTTACTAAGCTGAAACTGAGCCTCATAGCCTAATTGAATCTGWTCCTTTCAAGAGAACCTGTTTTATCAAGAAATACACATAATTAAATCAATGAACCATGAGGTCATCACACAGCTGCCAGGCCAGAACAGACTTTATTTCATCTTTCAGTAACTGTCAAAACTATCCTGCAGCACCCATGGATGAGGCAAAATAGACAGGAAACCACACTGTCACTCTTTGCTTGCTAATAACAATACCACTGTCTGAATCAACACCTTCTTCATTTACTTCAGTGCAGAAAGGAAAAAGTAAAATACATTCAATCTTGTGTGCAGAGTGGGTGCAGCAGGGTATCCTGTTTTTCTCCCCCTTTGGCTCCCTCCTCATTCAGAGCAAAATTACACTGAATTTTGAAGAACTACAGTCAGCTACTTTTGCTGACTTGGCTCCATGTTGAGTAGAGAGCACTACAGGGCTTTCTAAGCTGGTCCTACAGCTGAGGCCCTCAGCAGTAAGCCAGATTCACAGAAACATAGAGTTGGAAGGTGTGAGACACTGAAGAAAATTATTACTAGCTCAGAACAACTGAAATACACATGTAGTGGGACAGCTCTAGAGAAAATGGCATGATGCACTGCTCCACACCCCACCCTTCTGGACCCTCTAGTCCAGAACTGCCACCAATCACTGGCACACTGAAAGCAATGCCCCACACACTGCCCTGGTGCACCAATCAAGCCCCAAGGTGGCCAGATGACTGAAAGCCCCCCCCCCAAAGGTTGTTTGCCACAGGAGGCCCTATTTTTCTTCGATTTTGTGGCAGCTGAAACCACACTAGGATCCAGGACAGTAGCTATGTCTTATTTTTCTCTCTTTCTTTTTCTGTCTTTTCTATTCCTAATCTCCATTTCTGGAAACATGGGTAATGTAAGATTGCATGAGTAAAGTTTGTTAAGTCAATGCTTTGTGAAGTGTTTTGTTTTGATTGAATGTTTCAAATTTTGAAAAATTCCTGATATTCTAAAGTTTGCTAGGAAAGTGTGGTTTTGAACCTCCTGGGAACTCTTGTCAGGCTCTTCATTGTGTCCACCTCAGTGAAAAGTAGTACTTTAAGCCCTTTTTGAATAAACTTTCCAAGCAAGTTTAGAAGGCACCCAACAAGGATCATTAAGTCCAACTCCTGGCCCTACACAGGATACCCCAAGAATCACACCATGTGCCCAAGAGCATTTTCCAAACATTCATTGAACTCTGCAAGGCTTGGTGCTGTGAGCACTTCCCTGGGGAGCTTTTCCAGTGCCCAACCACCCTCTGAGTGAAGAACGTTTTACTGATATCTAACCTAAATTGCTCCTGACACAACTTCAGGCCATTCCTTCAGGTCTGTCACTGTCACCACACTACAGACGAGACCAGTGCTTACCCCTCCTGGTCCTCTTCTGAGGAAGTTGTAATGGCACTGAGGTGTCCCCTCAGCCTCCTCCAGGCTCAGCCAACTAAGTCACCTCACTGCTACTCATTTGGCTTCCCCTCTAGACCTTTCTCCAACTTTTCTGGATACTTTCTGATGGCTTTTTATCTTTCTTATATTGTGGTGCTCAAAACCACACACAGTGCTAAGATCCTGGGTGAAGTGTGCAGGATCTAAATGCTTCCTTAAGGTCAAAACTCACAATTTCCCTCTTGCACCCTGGGATAATGTATGCCACATGATCAGACAAGTCATTATTTCAGTCTGGACATGACATACCCACTCTAGCCAGTTGCCTACAGTGTCTTGAAACAAAAATGAATTAGGCAGAGAACAGAGACAGCACAGGAGCAGAAATCTTATTGCTAACTCTTCCCCTCCTCAGCACAACAGCTAGTAAAGCTGAACAGGTGCAAAGTGGCCAAACATCATTTCACTGCACCAGGGGTAGGTCACAAAGCAAGGGGTAAGGAAGCACAGCTCTTTCTCACTTGCACTTGAAACTAAAGGTGCAGCTTATCCCATGACTCTCTTTCATGCTCCTCCTTCAGTGTGTGATCAGCATGTGCTGCAGTCACAAGGCCACATGGCTCTGCCAACATGCCTGGCTGAACAAAGCAGTTACTACAGAAGACAGCTTGTCCTCTTCTACGATCTCGGTTTTCTCAGGTTTGATCAATGCAATTGTTTGTTTCCTTCACCCATTTCCAAAGTGACTGAAAACACTGGCAAGGAGACAGCATTCTGACTAACATTAGCTAGAAAATAAAAAATAAAACCATGCCAGGGTCTGGATACAGCACCCAAAATTCACCCCCACAACTGGCAAGAACTGGCATGCCTGGTGCCAGTGCATGCAGACACAAACACCCAATGGAGAACAGAAAGCAAACAGCTTCTCTTCAACCTGACACCAGAYCTATTCCCGTCCACAAAGTGCAGCTAAAATACAAGTACCAATATACCTGAGTCAGTGAGACAACAAACTACAACTGAGGGCATTCAAATCTGGAGGTGCTACAACTGAGGATTTATATTGAGCAGGCCTAAACACCTTCCTGGCTGAGGGTGTCAATCCTYACCACAGACAGCCTCTGAAGTGTGACACAGCAACTATACATCTTCATTTTCCAGGCACACATCATACACGCTATTGAAGGTGAGCATGAAGGAAGACGGCAACAAGCAAAGACCTTTGTATCACAAATAAAGTTACCTTGAGAAGAAATGCTGTTTGGGTTGCACTGGTAGTACCTGTTGGAGAAGTGGATTAAAACTCTTTCACGTTCCTGAGTTTCTCCAATAAGTGAAAAGGCTTTAAAGAAACTCCTAAAAGAGAAGCAGGAAAAAAAGGTGACATTAAAGTAATAAACCTCTTTTTGCTTCACACAGTGCACAGAACAAAGCATACATCACAGCAAGAAGCATGTTAAGCACAGACATCAGACATTTGGTTCCAAGGAACCTTCCTAGGAAATTGGACTATCATTTTGTGTGCAACTAACTCCAACACTATAGTAAAGGAAGGAAGATTTAAATTACCACTGGTTTTAGCCGCAGAACATACAAAATAACCAGTAATTTCAGCATTTGAAACAGCTGTTCTTATCTTACTTTTCATATTTTTCTTTCCTTTGGGCAAGGAACTATAAGGCAAGGTTTTTATGCATGACAAGATATCTACGATGCTCTCAATCCTCTTCCAATTGCCCACCACCCCCACACCTTTTAAATTTACTTCACGAGCACTGCCCTCCAAGTCAGAGAAATTACTCCAGGTGGTGAAGTCAAGCAAGTGCACAGCACTCACAGCTAATGTGTGGCCCTCCTTCCAGAGGGTCCCTGAGTGGCCAGGACCATATCAGTCACCTTGCAGGGAGAAGTGTGACCACCTGGCCTGCAGAAAGTCTATATGGGGAAGTTGGTAGAAGAGTCGCAGTATCTCCCACTGAGGTTCAACAGGAGGAGGAGTAACTTGGCCCTCCTAAGATTCTTGCTCATGAGAGCCCAGGGTGCAGGGCTGGGCACACTCACTGGATATAGCCAGTAAACATGTGCAGAGAATTGGGGAGGACTCACATCTTTCACTTTTATTCTGACCACCCCCCTCTTAACCACGTTGCTACTCTTCCTGATAGAAAAATGCATCTCACAGCCAAAGGTAACCTTCTGCATTCATTTATCAAAATGCTTCTACGAGAAGCCTGAAAACACAAACCTTCTGCATCTGAACTAAGAACACATACAGAATGAGTATCTAATAGACAATTTTAAAATATACCAAGAGACTGAAACTAATATTAACACCATATTTGAGAGACATGCAATATACTGCTAGAACATTCACATCCATCTAGTCTTGATGCATAAACTTTAATTTCTGTAAGGTCAGAGACAGATAGGCTGTACTTCCAACAATCCCACACCTATACAGAGTGTGATCTGCCTGGTAATAACTTCATTTCACATGTAATGTATTGCAAATAACCCGATTCACAAGTAGATATAAGTGAATCTGCACAGGGTTTCTCTGTTCTTCCTACTTTGTGCTCCGGTCTTAGTTCTGGCCAGGGCTAATTTTTAATATAAGGGCTGATATTACTTCTGATCCGCTTTGAAGAGACCTTCAACTCGTATTTACAAGGAGTGAGCAACCCTTACTATTACCAGAACTACAGAGGCCACAGCCAGGTAGAAGAAAGGGACAATCAGATCCAATGGACTATGTGGATTCTGTGCCCTGGCACATCAGACCCACAAGAGCATAAGGCTTTAGTTCATACTGGCACATGATGTACCCTGATGCCATCAAGATATGTAGGGACAGAACACATCTATTTCTGGGATGACAGGGGGATCCCAACAGTGAACTATACTGGAAGCTGAGGTGAGCCTGAACGAATGGCAGCAACACTCTGACTGGCCCAGAGGCCATAGGAATCCTTGGCATAGATTACCTCAGAAGAGGATATTTCAAGGAGCTAGAAGAGCTTTTGCGATAGCTGCTATGGAAACAGAGGAAATTAGACAACTCAATACTTTGTCCAGTCTCTCAGAGGACCCCTYTCAGTGAGACTTCTGAGGGTCAAAGAACAGCAGGTACCAATCGCTACCACATCACTGCACCATCAACAATACTGCAGCAMCCTGGGATTCTGTGACCCCCACCTATGAGATGATTCGTGAAGTGAAGAGCCAGGGAGTAAGACTCACTGACCCTTTAACAGTCCCATACGGCCTGTGTGTAAGCCCAGTGGAAAGTGAGGACTGGCAGACTATCATGGCCTGAATGATGTCACACCGTCTCTGTGTACCATGTGACCGACATGCTGGGACTTCAGTAGGAGCTGCAGACCAAGGCAGCAAAGTGGTGCCACTACTGATAYTCCTAACATGTTTTTCACCACTCCTCTGGCAGCAGAATGCAGGCCACAGTTTGCTTCCACCTGGACACATAGAACTGTACCTATCCAGTACACCTTGARTGACGACCTCAGGGGTGGAAATACACCCCCACTATTTATCCTGAACTGATCCAGACTGCACTGGAAAAGGAAACAAGGAAACAGGTGAGGTCCCAGAACACTTGCAATATATTGATGACATCATCATGTGGGGTGACACAGCAGGAGTTTTTGAGAAACAGAAGATAATCCAAAAATAATCCTGAAGATCAGTTTTGCCATACAGCAAAGGAAATTCAAGGGACCTGCCCAGAAAATTCAGTTTTAGGAGTAAAATGGCAATATAAATGTCATCAGATTCCAACAGATATGGTCAACAAAATTGCAGCTACATCCCCACCAACCAGCAAGGAAACACAGGCTTTCCCAGGCACTGTGGGTTTTTGGAGGATGCATATTCCAGATTACAAGTGAGACTGTAAAGCCACTCCATYATGTGATTCTAAAGAAGAACAGTTTCAAGAAGGGTCCTGAACAACAACAAATTTTGAACAAGCTGAAGAGGAAATTGCTCGTGCAATAGCCAGTCAGGACAACAAGAGATGTAAAAAACATGTTACACACTGCAGCTAGGAAGAACAATCCTTCCTGGAGTCCCTGGCAAAAAGTACTTGTGGAGACTTGAGAATGACCCCTAGTGTTCTGGTGTTGGGAATACAAATATTCCACCACGCAAAGCATCTGAGGCCAGCTACACCCCCACTCAAACAGAGATACTGACAACTTATGAAAGGGGTTGGAGCTGCCTCAGAAGTGACTGGCATGAAGCACAGCTCCTCCCAGCATCCCGGCTGCCAGTGTTGGGCTGGATATTCAAAGTCCCTGAAGCACATCATGCCACTGTGAAGTAACTGGATTGCTCTGACCACACAGTGAGCTTGAATGGGAAACCCCAGTCATCCGGGGATCTTGGAAGTCATCATTACTGAGCCCAAAAGCAAAAATTTCAGACTACCATCATCACCAGAGGAGGAGAAGATGACACAGGCTAAGGAGACCCCACCATACAATCAGCTGAAAACAAAAAGCAATAATGTCTCTTTACTGACAGTTCCTGCTGCATCACAGGGACAAATCAAAAATGGAAAGCAGCCATATAGTCCTGTGTGACGAGTCACAGAAGCTGTTGAAGGATTAGGGGGATCAAGCCAGACTGCAGAGCTAAAAGCTGTCCAGCTGGGTTTAGGTATCATTGAAAAAGAGAAACAGCCAGGCCTTCACTCTACCTCTACACTGACTCGTGAATAGTGGCAAATGTTCTGTTGGGCTGGCTGGACAGATGGAAAAAGGACAATTCACAGCACAGAAGGAAACTCACTGGGCTGATGAACTGTGACAAGACATCACTGCCCTGGTACAGAAACTGGATGTARAAGTACATCAAGAGATGCACATGTACCCCAGAGTCAGGCTACAGAAAAGCATGGCAACAACGGAGAGGTGSATCAGGACACCAAGATTAAAGGCTCTCGGGTTAATCTGGACTGGTAACATATGGGTGAATAACATCTGGCTCAGTGGGCTCAAGACAGCTCAGGTTATCAGAGAAGAGACACAATATACATGTGGGCTCATAATCAAGAGGGGGATTTAGYCATGGACACTGTCTCCCACTTATCCGTAGCTGTGATGCTGTGCTGCAATCAAGGCCAAGTGGGCAAAGCCTCTCTGGTATGGTGGATGATGSCTGAAATATAAATATGGGAAGGCGGGCAAGTTGATTACATCACAGTCCTGCAAACTGCCAAGTGCTACATGCTCACAATGGTAACCTTCTTGAAGGTTAGCCAGCTTCCAGTCAACTGGGACATCTCCAGATTCCCATGACCATTCAAAAATCATTGAGAGAGACCTCAAAATGACATCAGTCAGCTCTTTGAGTATTTCTGGATGAATTCCATGTGGCCCAATATACTAATGAGGATCCAGATGCAGCAGCAGATCCCATACAAGYTCAGGGTCAGCTSGGAGTTTATCATTCTTACAGCCATGGTCTTCCAGTTCAAGGCACTGAGACATTCAGCACAGCCTTTTTCTACTTTATTTTAAAAAAAATCTTCTTATTGTCCCACACAGCACTGGCCCTGTTCAATTCCTATAGATCTTTGTCTGCAGAATTTTCTTCTYATATGCGTGAGCAGCAACTTCATATTCCTCCAACATCACCTGACCTTGCATCTACTAGGCAAACACCTTCCTTTTTTTGCATTAGCTACTGGTCATTCAAGTTAGCCTTCTGCTGTGTCTGCTTGACTTCCAACATTTTGCAATTGTCTACTCCTGYGCCCATACGAGGTGGTGACCAACACTGTCAGACTCCAGCTCTTTCAAAAGCATTTTCCCAAGGAACCTCACAAACTGAGCAGCCTGAAGTGTGCTCTCCCCATGTCCAGGGTTGGACTCCAGGATGGACACTGGAGCCGGAGCAACCACCCACCTCCTCCCCTCCTGAAGTCCTACAGAGATTGTGAGAGATACACTCAAGAGATGTATGGACAACATGGATCCAGAGAGCAGACAGCGAAGAAAAAGCCCTTCCCAAGTCTCAGACTTGCCAGTGGTGCTGCACAACAGCCTCCCACAGCTGGGAGGTAGCAGGGTTCTGCTACCAAATGCTCAACAAACCACAGCTTGTCAGCATGCCAGCAACAACAGCACTGTTACTTCTCTGCCAACCGCAAGGCAGCATRCCTCAGTTTCCCCTGGCTTTGGGACAATTCTTTGTCCCCTGCTGATGCTGCATGCTCAGGGCATGTAGCTGGCAATCACTGCAGCTACTCTTGAAACCTCAACACCCCCCTGGCTTGTTTAAGTCCCATATAAGTCTGGGCATATTTTAGTAACTATTAACAGGAGGTCTACAGGGAGCAGACCTCCTAAAGATGTGCCACAAAGCAATTGTGTTAGATTTCACAATTTAAAAGAAGGGTATATTTAGCATCGTGCTTCGGGCATGTTAAAACCTGGAATGAGTGGCAGACCTCCCATTGCCCAGCAGCTCCCACCCTGTAATAAGCTGGTGCTACAGCTTGGCTCCACTCCCCTGCCTCAAGACCAGGCAGTTTATGCTCGTGCAGGCATATCCCATTTCTACTGCCTTCAGCAGACATGGCTGTGGGGCTTCCTTGGGATCTGCTAYGGTCTCATGGCATCAGACCCCAGAAATGCATTTGCAAGGGGACTAGGAAGTGCATGCACACCTCCTACATCTGTATCATTAGAAAAGAAAATATATCCCACTTAGGTAACTTCAGCCAAATGATTCAAACTCATTTGAAACCCCTTGGACACCAGAACACCAGCAACTGTGCTAAGAGGCCGCTGCTACACAAACTCTGGGGTTTTGCCTTTTGAGAAAGAAAGCACTGAAAACATCTATTGTTGAGGCCTGATTCCAGTGTAAAAAGGAAAGAAAATTGAAGGGCTGGGTTTTCAAACACCCACGCTGACAGTTACCAAACCCTCTATAGCATTTTCTGCATGGAAGCTTCTGCTGCTCTGCACATTCCTGGATGCCTCAGGGGGACGCAGAGAGGGGAGCTGCCGAGCCACACCAAACTCTGGTCYTAGTACACTGCAGCAAAGCAGAGCAAGCTCCAAAAGGCATCAGCCAGAAACTCTGTGCAGATCAGCAGTAAGCAACACCATAACTCCCTACAAGCACCTGTCAGACTACAAGTACCCTGTTCTGTGAGTCACTGGAATCTTTTCTCCAGCTCCTCTGTATCAAGGACTACCTCTAAGYAGGTCCACCCAAATATTTCCCTCTCCTAGAACTGCCGCCACTCCAGCAGCACTAGAGTACAGCAGCACACCAAGCCAAACAGAAGAGCAAAGTTCTGTCCCCAAACACATCACAGTCCTCTCTCACCTTCTTAKGTCCCTAAAGGACAACCAGGACAGTCAGGACAACACTGCAAACAGCACTGTTACTTAAACAAGAACATAAAGTCTACAAATGGGATCGTACCTGAGTGAACAGTCCAGCGTCATGCCGGTGAAGTCAAAAAATTTAAGGTATTCTTCAGCCACAAGCTTGCTGAACTCATTGCTAAAAAAAAGCGAAAAAATAAGTAAAAGTTATCATTCAGGAGTGAATCTCTCCAGAACCAGAAAGAACAATAATGTGGCCAAAGCCCCTCATATCAGCACATACTTTTTACCCAAATGCTTTGCCACATCAGAGCGTTTGAATCTGTCCAGATGGTAGAGGCGCTTAGCCAGACGCCTGGCTGCTTCCAAATTGCTGCTGCTGCCGCCATTGCTGAGGTCGTGGCCAAGGGCTCCAGTGGCATCTTTCTCCTGAAGTTCATTGCTCCCCATGGCTGCACTGGAGTCTAACACCACATTCTGCAGTTCAACATTGCTGTAAGAGAAGAATATGGAAAGAAGCAAAACAGGGTAACATTAGAGTTTTCCCTTAGAACAGAAGGCAATTAAATATACGAAGGCAAGATAACACAATGTACCAAAACCTATTTAACTGAAGGAGCAGTGTCAAACAGGAACATTCACTTAGCAGCCAGGGGAAGTTAAGGATGTTTAACATAGCTAGACAAATACCAGCTTTCCAACTGTGCTAGGTATCCACAACTTGGGCTCACTTCAGAGAGAGCTCTTTGTTATTGTCATCCTACAACTGCACCTGAGTGCATTAGTATTTTTTAACCCAGCTGTTTGCTTGGCTTAAAGAGGCCTCTGTAAATGTAGGCAACAAGCCATTTTTCAGGATTAATGCAGTCATTAGGCCAGGGTGATCAGTTACTCCAAGCTGAGTCAGAACAAGTGCCTTCCTCATTCTTCCCCAGTTGTCCTGGAAACAATACAATTCCTTAAATCTAAAATAATAACACCAGAACTCTCAGTGTCTTCTGTGTCACCCATGAGCAGCAGGCATCCCATGGGAGCACAATACTAGAAAAAGCAGGACKCGTAGCAAGGAACCCAATTTGGAGAATGACAAACACAAGCCATCCACGCCAGCCTGGAGAACTCCTTGCTTCCCTACTGCTCCTTCGTGGAGGACATTATGTCCCTCACCAGCTGCTCAAAGTCAAGATGTTCAGTATGGCAATCCCTGGGCACTTCAGATAAATCATGCACTTACAGATTCCTCCCACCTCTACTACAATAGGAATGCTCTGGCTGAGTAGTGTGCCTGCTTTGTTTCTCCCATCAAAGAGGCAAGAGCCCTCCACACCAGAAAGCACACCCCCACATACACACCCCTGCACACAGGCAGGCTTTTAACTTTAGAAAAGCTTTTCTCTGACACTGGTATGAAATACTTTGCAAAACATCAGCTCTGCTTTTGTGTGTGTGTGTGCGCTTGACAGCATTTCTATTTTTATTTCTGTACTTTCATACTATATAGAAATTCTTTCTACTAACAYCCCATTTACACACAGCTAATGAATGGTCAGTAAGGGTCACACACAGGGCAGATATGAGTGGAATGAGTTAAGGATGACTTTAAGCACACAGCACTTTAAACAACATACCATGGCTCCATACACCACTGTAATTTTCAGACTTGACAAGCCATGGTTAAAACACTGATCGCTGTACTCCAGTAACAATTATCTAGCCATTTGCTCAAACGTCACTTATTAACTCCTTAAAGATGAGATTTTCATATAAGGTGAGCTTGAAATAAAAATATTTGGTATTCTGCATGCCACAAATCATCACCTGCTCTCTACCTCTTCTCATCCATGTTAAGARAAAGACTGCTCCTACAGAAAGGAGATTTTCCCATTTTACCTCTGTTTTCGTCTTTTCAGGGCTGCTAGAACATGAGAAATATCACACGTGCCCTCTGTGTTTACAACTTCTTCATCAAGTATCTGGGAAAACAGAAATCTAACCTATTCCTGCAAGAACTGGGGATTTGCATTGGTCTGCACTTATTTCACTACAAATAAGAAGGTGCTATAACAAAAGGGAGTCAGTCTCAGTACTCTAGTAGGAAATTAATTCTAGTAGGAAATTTATGTAAGTGTAATGTATAAATGTAAATACAATTCCAACACTAACATTACTGGTCACCAATTATCCTGGAAAAGAATAAAAGCCCCTCCTGACATCGTTGCTGCGGAAAATGCCTCTTTGGCCCTGTCTAAAACCACTAGCGAATGTCTGAAACTCTCTAAATTTGGCCTATAACAAACTTGGGAAGGAAGTAAATGACAGAGTACCCTGATACACGCCCAGAGCAACACCCCGTCTGTTCATATCAGGCACAACTTATTCCAAATTCCCATCGCTAACAATGAACAAAAGCAAGGGATACCCAGGTGAGCTAATACATGCACCGAGTCTTTCATGTACAAATGCTGCTTCAAAAGCCACACAGAGCCTCACTATAAATCACGGTCCTCTTTCACCACTGCTCTTTATTAAAGGTAGTATTTACAGCCCTGAAAGATGGCCAAAGCTGACAAGAAACATCTGCACCCTGCTGASAACCAGTGCATTACGAGAGTCAACCTTACCACAAACCACCACAAGTTTCGAAAGAAAGGAAGTACCAGCATCTGCCACTTAGTGAAATTAACAGTTCAGCAGCTTCTGTTTTCCCTCTCGGAGCCATGGCTGGGATGTGAAGGAGGAACACCCAGCAAGAAAGAGGGTGTGCTCTTTCCCCTGCTTGCCAAAACTAGTCAACTGGGTTGCGTGAAAACCTTATCTTCCAACTTCCCCTATTAAAAGCTTTGTCCTGACTGAGGGTGCCCGCACATGCATCGAAGAATAAGGGGTGCCTCCTGCTGCTATTCCAATAGCTAATTCTGACAGTTGGTTAACTTMTTACTTAGTACAGAGTGGGGCTGAGTAAGCACTTTTTGTACTTWGTACAAATGTACTAAGTACTTAGTACTTTTTGTACTTACAAAAAGTAAGTACTAAGTGAGTAGTTTTTGTACTTCCTTCTAAAGTACCAAGTACAAAAAGGCTGTCAAATCAATACAGGCTGCCTGTAACATAAGCCTGTTCAGGGGAAATGACAGATTCTTAACATTCAAGTGAGACTTCAGTTTCCAAGTGTCTTAGGAGGCTTGAAGACTCAGTGCTCRTACCACTGAAGGCTTAGGAAACACAGACACCCTGTGCATGGCTACTGTGCAAGCTGCCGGTCAGGGCAGGASTTTTTAGCAGGGTCCAAGGGGTGTTACTCAGGGAAATAGCTGACATCTCTTCTTACTTTCAAGGCTTTCCGGGTGCATTATTTTCCCTCTGTGCCTCAGTTTACCAATCTGCTGAATTCAGTAATACTTGCCTCCCTCTATTAAGTGCTTATGATAAATTCAAATCAGGAGCTAACAGCAACCAAAGCTGCAAATATGTCTCTCTTCTGCAGTTACCGTTTCTACACATAAAGCACAGACAGCAGCAYTACCATGTAAACAGAAAGAGCTTTGTGACACAGAGCAAGGCTACATGCATTTCTCATGCAGCTTTACACTTTATCACACAAAAAATGAGAAACCTTCACTGAAATAAGCAGGCTGAAAAATGTCATAGATTATATTCCCCCAAAACCTGGATTCTAGGCCAAAAGGGATGATATTACTGGTAACTGTCTGTCCAGCAATGGCTGCTGATTTTTATCCAGAGATACTTACATTAATCTCTGCTATCAGAAAACACAGAAAACAGAAGCTACAAAAAAATCTCCAGACCTCTCCAGTCTCAGCACAGGAGCTGCGGCCAGAAACCAGGTCCACAGACCCTGGTATTTCCGTCCCCAGCAACACACTCCTGATGCATGCTTTCTCCTTCTGTCAAAGCATCCCCAGACCCACAGGGAATGAATAGAGGCTGTGTCCATCATATCCTGCAGAAATTACAGGAATTTGATACGCAGCYGCTGTGGTAAATGTAATACTTTCTATCAGCAGTAGTCACCTCTCCAAGCTCACAGATGAAACATCAACAGACTATAAACTCTGCCAGGCTTTCCAGCTTTCCTGTAATACACCGTAATTGCTAGGCAGAGTCTGAAACATTTCATATTGTTTTCTTCGCTTACTCCTCTATCGACCAGTTCTACAGTAATTTAGCTCCCAATATATGCTAAGATATCTCAATCTTGCCATGCTCAGCACTTAGCTTGATCTGTTTGAAAATATTCTAGATTCACTTATTCTCTATCTCCCATCATAAGTACCACAAAAACTGAAACCCGACACAGTAGTGTATGGTTGAAGAACAGTTGCAACTTCCAGAAAAAAGAGAGCAAGGCCAGTAATGGTCAGTAATACAGGCACCTCATATCTCAGTGGTCCACTGTCCCTGGCTGTCAGGCTGCAAAAGGAAACATCAGCCTGAGTATGAGCTTATGATACCTCAAATCTTGGTATGCTCTTCATTTTTAGAAAACAAATAGAGAAAAAAAGTCTCAGCTTCATCCCAAAGAAGAAAACCRTATTAGCATTTTCCTTCATGGAATAAAAGCACAGAGCAACTGGCCCAGCTGCTAACAAGTGATGTTCACAATTGACACTGAGTGGCAGGACATGACAATGCAACCTAAGTGCTATCCTCACCCCAGCCACTTTTACCCAGTCATCCCAACTTGTCATTGCCTGCCACTTTTACCAGTGATGCATAGCATATGCTCCGTGGCACATGGATCCCCTGGATCCTTCCCCAAGGAACACTAATTCATCTGGCATACATGTCTGGAGGCAGAGCACTGGTAGCACTGATTGCAGGAGGGTGCTTGGACAAGACAGGGCTGGAACCTTCACAATCTCTTTGGAAAGAAAGGAAGAAAGAACAGGAAGAAAACCAACTTTTTCTCTCAAATAAATGTGCATGCCTTTAAAATCAGCTTTACTCCAAGACAGGCAGTGTCAGGCATTTGCCAGCAAAATCCATCAGAGCAAAACACAGCAGTGATTAAAAGTAACGAAGGATGGAGAGACATTCTGGCAAGCTGAAGCTGGGGCCAGAACTGATGTTGTTTTCAGAAGGGGTACAGCATCCACTGGGGAGCCACAGTGAAGCCACTAACCGCCCTCTGCAGCGCAGGGCTGGCCCTGTAGTTTTAAACGCTTTCACTCTGAGCCTTCTCCTCCTGTTCTGAAACAGGACAGCAGTCCCTCCATAACCATCAACTCTGTCTATGAAAAGCATCCTTTATTTCTAGCTCAACAACCCCTCAGAAGCATGGCAGGGACATCACAAAAGCAGGAACAGTCAGGTACCTGCCCTGCTCCTCCCCACCACCCACTATGTCCTGCCCTGAGGAAACAAATTCCTGTCTGCAACCGTCCAGTGAATGATACCCTTTCACATTTCAGAGCAGACCAGACATAAGCAGCAGCATAGTCTGAATTCTGTTTTAAGGGACCTGAAAAGTTGTGCTTGAACAGCCCAGCTCTGAAAGGAGTAGCCCAACTGAAGAAAGCGAAGAAATCCCAGCAGCAGCGGGACGTGATGAGTCAGTTCCTGCTACAAATGACCTGACCACACAAAAGGGCAGGGAACGGCTGTGCTGCAGCTTTGCTGCAGCTCCAAACCGGCTTCTTCAGGGCCAGGGGAAAGTGCGCTCAAAGCACTTCAAGCAATGATTTACCCTGCCAGTTACCTGCAGCTCCAGGCCTCTTTCAAGATACAACTGTAGGAAGGTGAGAAAAATAATTAAAARATAAAAATAATGCTCTTTCATAGTAGATGACTCAGTGTGCTATTTTACTCCAAATGGTTTAATCAGCTTTGAAGTCCTACGTATAGATTCTCATCAAAGGCACGCTTTGAAGTAGATCCCTCTTTGAGGATTCACACAGCTGCACACTGCTGCAACTCAATTCAGTGAGTGTCTCACAAGCACAGCATCATCCAGGACATACRAAGCGAGGACGGTTTCCATAAGCCAGAGTAACCACCAAGCATCTATTAAAAAGTACCTTGACCTCGTCAAATCACACAGAGAGAAGCAAAGCTAAAAGTAACAACCTCTGTAATCCCCTATTGGTTATCAATAAAATACATACGCAAAGTCAATTTCAGAGGCTGAAATGCACACTGCTGTTTAAAAATAACCTTGTCCTTCCTGTACTCATTTGTCTTTTTCTTTGATTAAAAGAACCCCTACCGATTGTAAAAAAKGGAGCCAACAGCTAAAGGATTCAGAAAATGCCATTTCTGTAAGGGTTGCATACAGCAAATGCAATCGTCATTACAGGATCACAGCATTAGGACAAGAAGTCCCGCCACATGCAGGGACGGGATTGCAGCCATTCTGAAAGACAGCGTGCACTTTATTACACAGACATGCCGGCCTGTTGCCATCTGAAGTGCAAATGTCTTGCTAAAAATACTTCAGGTTTGATTCCATTTTGACCTCAGGCTCCTTACATCGCTGTGGCAAGGGTTAGTGATTGCAAAGAGGCACTCACTACATTAATTTCATCATGCCTATAAAGTGAAAATCTGACCCTCCCTGGAGAGGGTATCCAAGGGCTCCTCCCTGCAATGGACATTTCTGACATGAAAAAACATATAGATTGGTCTCCTGAATGCATTAGGATTGTCCCACACTCAGGATATGATCCACCTGCCCCCAAACATAAAACAGACCCAAAAAATGTACTGCACGCCACGACCTTGTTCAGAAAACACTCAGCCTCTACTTGTTTCGGAACTCTAGGCTCTCCTGTCAGAGCCCACCAGCTCCAGGTGTTACCAGCCATTCCTGYGCTCAGCATCCACATAACCCTCTTTCCCTACAAGGCTCCTGTGGGGTCCTCCAGGACAGGATGAAAACTTGGAAGCCAGCAGAGTACTTCCCCCTTTGCTTGGGCTTGGTTTAACTGTTGGGAGACTGGCTCAGGAAGCACATATTAACCARGCAGCTGGTCCAGCTGGTATTCCCTGGCATGGAGCAAAACAGATGCATAAAAATACATGTGTTTACACCTTTCAGTTCAGGCTTCCCTGCAGATGTGCAGATTAAGCACTTGAGCACTGGCATAGTATCACAGAGGAGCTAGTATCACACTGAAACCATGCAGCAAAATGAACCACCTGTCCTCAAAAAAAAAWAGTGAATAACAATAAAGATAAACCAGCAAAGAAAAGACCACTAACCAATCCACAGCTCACCCAGCTGTGCTAGAAAGGAGTCTGCATGCTGTGTGCCCTGTTGTGCTCCACCGCGGCTCCAGCATCACATCCGAAGACATACATGCCTCTCTACGCCGTCCTGCCAGCTGCCAGGCTCTGTCTCTCTCTATCCCAACACCCACAGAGGAAGAACAGACTTAGCCAGCAATAATGTGGAGAGGGGCTTGACTAGCAGCCAGTCGTGGCTAATGGATGAGATGGCAGGCTGCACTTCGGGACCAGCTCAGAGCTGGCAGAGACGCCTCGGTTTTGGTGAATCAAGGCTTCCTGACCTAAATGGCTTTGACTTTAATGGAGATGTGCCAACAGATGCCAGCTTAGAAGCTGAGCTGCTGACAGCTCTATACTGAGGCGCTTTGTGTAGCAAACTGATCAGCTGCTCTATTTTTTTTTAATTTTTCTTTTCTGTCTCTGTCAGCTCCTGGATTTTTGTTTTGTTTGTTTTATTTCAGAGGAGGGTGGGAACTGAAGMGGCGAAAAGTCAGCAGCCCTTTTTTTTCCCTAAAACAACAGTTTATTTAGGAACTAGAAGCAGCTTTACGAATTCTCACTAAACTGGYGCTCCAGAGCAAAGGCAAACTCTGTACAGCGTATCTCCAGAGCCTTGATAAAATTATGAAACCTTCCTGGAGGGAATACCAAGGTGAACAGTGTAGCATAACTTTTAGAAGTTACTAAGCTGTGTAATGAGGCAAATCCYCAGCTGTCAAAATGTAAACCATGTCAGAAATTTACCCCTTTGAATTGTGCTGCTTCATCTTTACCTGGACTCAGCACACACTCAGGCCAGCATATTGTGGTTAGCAGTGGCTCTACAACTGAGAGATAAATTAGCCCACRTGTCAGCCAACGGGCTGCTTGCTCACCAATGCAGATGCATTTGATGCATTTGCTCTTCTAGGGCAACAACCAATGCTCTTTCTCTGACTAACCTTCCTTATCCTGGGCATACATTCTGGGCTGGCACAAAATATGAAGTACCATGACTGTCCTTTTTTCTGACTGTCCTACCACTCCTCGGTCCCAGAGTCTGTCATGAGCTGAAGCATGCCAGAARGTGAAAAAACAACTACTGAGGAAAACAAGAATCTTGGCAGATTTCACACTAAATGAAAAATTCAACTGGGTCACTAAGAGGAAAAAAATTCTACTAGTCCTCTGTTGGACAGGTKAATAAAATGAATGTATAAAAGTTACATGTTAGATATGTAAGTACCGCGTCTTGCATCTACATGGAAAAATCAAAGGCAAGTAACTTTGGACAAAAATACCAGTSTGCAAACTGAAAACCAGAATTATAGCTGGCATGCAGGGAAGAGACTTAAAGAACCAGCCTGGAGAAAGAAATCAAAACTGGATTTAATTGTCAACAGAGTTTATTATCTTAAAGAAGAAATAAGCAGAGTGCTGGCTAAGAAACTGCTGGAAGTGACCCATACACAGAAGAAAAATATCCACCATGGGAACTACTATAAAAGGCATCAACAATTAAAAGTAACCTGGCACGCATGGGAATTGCAGGCTACATTTTTGTGAATTTATTCTGAGAATCACCAGATTGCTTTAGGGAGTTTGTTTCCTTCCCCTCTTGAATACATATGTAACTAAATTTGTGTTTGCATCTCTAGGGAAAAAAAAATAACAGGACTTGCAGAATTTGCTGAGCACCAGCAGTTCTTTGAAGATGATAGCAGGTGGCAAATATTTAGCATTTTTGAGGATTAGGAGTTGCAATTCAGATTTTTTTATTTTCTCTCTGGATTTAGGAAAATCTTGGACAAAGACCTGCCAACAGAGACCATACCTCCCAAGACAACGCAGGAAAAGAAACGCCTTAAGTTTTTTGGTTTTGTGGTTTTTTTTAAATTTCTTATTCTGATTCTAGCATACAAGGAATGGAAAGCCTGCTGCATAGCATGCAGTAAAAGAAAAGAGTAAAAGAAGCTCAGTCTGCAAAGTCTGAAAGTGGAAGGATAGAGATCATCATAGAGAGAATTTCATACTTCATATTTAGTCATGTTGATGCTTTGTTTATGGTACATGTAGGAAAGATAACTCCTTTTCSCTCAAGTATATCTTACTACTTTGGAAACCCTTCATCCCATTCTGATTTGGATCATCAATTTGAATCAATTTGTAAATGATTACACATAGTCCAAGCAATGCAAACTCAAGCTCAATGTCTTGGTACCTTGTAAACACTTTTCTTTGCTGCCTCCAGAAGATTAGACTCCTAAGTAAGAAGGCTGAGCCTTGCTCGTCTTAACACAGTGCACTGGCATGGCATGGGAAGGCAGGAGTACAGCACCTGGGGCATGGGGGTGATAGTGGGGACCGCATGCCTCTGCAAGAATAACACAGAGACAAGAGCACCAAACACSGCCCAGATGCAATGTCCTTATTGCCATTGCAAAGCTTCATTACACTGGCAACCTGTGGCCCAGTGTATTTCATGAGGATCCCATGGCACCCTGACACACAGGAAGGCTGTCGTTCAACTCCGAAACCTCACACACTACCCCTCCTCCCCCTGTTCTCCCACCCCCTCCAGTGGAAGTTTAATGCAACTTCAGCTGCAGATTTTTTTTTCCCCTCAGAGGGATAATTACCACAGAATCACAGAATATTCTGAGTTGGAAGGGACCCAAAAGCATCATTGACTCCAACTGTTAAGTAAATGGCCCACACAGGAATCAAACCTGAAACTCCGGCATTATTAGCACCATGCTCTAACCAACTGAGCTAATCTCAAGAGAGCTAAAAGAGAATAAACTCCACCCTCAAGACACTGTGAGTCTCAATGGAAGGCAACCTGCATATCCTTTACCCCCAACCATCCCTCCTCCACTGGCCAGGTACCTAAGCTATGCCAGGAAACGACTGCTTGCAAAAGTAAGCCAGCGTGCCCTGCAGGAAGCCGGAGGGGCAGCAGATATCCCCGTACCCTAAGGAAGCACGGCAGGTTGCCGTCAAAGCAGAGAGGTCCATCATACAGCTCTTGCCAGGACTTACTGCGTTTAACCACGGCCAGCAGCTGACAGAGAGGACAGCGGGGATGAAATCTTCAGACACCAAGGAGCTCATAGGAGCTTGCAGCCTGCAAGCCTCTAATAATTTTTTCCCTTTTTTTTTCCAGTTCTGAAGGCATGTGACCGGCCTTCACATACCAGAGCTGACCCCTCCCAAAGCCAGCAATTTCCTAAGAGCGGAGAAGGATGTTACCCTCCCGCTTATTCATTAAGAGGCCAGGTTTCCTTGCGTTTATGCATCAAAACTTCACTCCCTGTGTGAGTTATGCTCTGGATCCCTCCAGAGGGTGCAAAAGTGGCCGTGATGCTCAGCTACCTGCTATCAGAAGGGGAAATGGCCACGAAGAGACCCGGGTCTCTTTTCCTAACTGGCACAAGGCTTTCAATTTCCAGGTGTAAAGCCACGAGCCCCTTGCTTTCACATCGGCCGTGCCCTTCTGCGCTGGSTCAAGAAGAAATGCATGTGTTTCACATTGCTCCCCCAGTAACTAGTGCTGGTACTTTGAAGCATGCTCCCTTCCCCACACACTTTTTATGCCACGGCACAGGGCACTGCTGAGATTTTGGTTTCGRTTTTTGCTCGCTCGGGTTGGCAGCGCCGTTTCCAGAAAAGAAGGGTCTCATCGCTCCTTACTGTCCCGCGCTGCCACATTGCCCTGCTCTGCTCCCAATTCCCCCACAACCGAAATCCCCCGCCTTACACCCCCGCTTCCCCTTGCACTTGCCAGTATCCACATGCTGAGCCCCACAGCAGCCCCCACCCCTCTGGGAGGGGCTTCTCCCGCCGCTCTCTCCAGGCGGGGGGCGGCGGGAGCGGGTGGAGCCCCGGCCGGGCCAAGCGCTCGRAGCGCTCTGGCGGCACCGCGCCGAGCCGGGCACGGCGGTCAGAGGGCTTGCCTCCCCCCACCCTTCTCCTCCTCCTCCTCTTCCTCCTCCTTCGGGAGGGCTGGACCACTGCGGCGGGTGCCCCCGCTGCTCTGCAGCGCCAAGCAGGCGCTATGCGTGAGGAATTGCAGCCCCAAGTACAACCGCAGGCTCACGGTTCCTTAGGGAACGAGGGTTTCAGCAGCAGGCACAGAGGTGCTTTATACCTATCGCACGGGTAGACTCGGGTAAACTGAAATCTCGGTTTGCTTCGGGCAACACAACCGCGCATTCCAACTCTCTGAGCTGCCACGGCACAGGAGGCGTTTTCTGGTTCACCTGAGCATCACCTGAGCATGACACTCGGCCGTGACCCCTCTGCGACAAACCCCCGATGCCCCAGCACGCATACAACTGCTTCTCACCCACGCACTCTAAATTCGGGATTCCCACTGGCTCCAGCAAAACAGGACTCACGACCTCTCAGTCGCCTGTCAGGCATCAAACAACATACACCTGGTGCAACACAACACGGTAYTGGAATACCGCAGAAGGAAAGGTGGTGTTGGCTGTAAGATTATTGTTGGGAGGATTACTCTGTACGGCATACTAGTGGCTGGCCATACAACTGCAATGACATTCTCTACTGACACCTACTTTAGGTGAGTCCTGTCCCTAGCAAACCCGCTGCCAGCAACACTCCTCTTTTTTTTTTTTTTTTTTTTTTTTTTTTTTTTTTTTTTCCCAATTAGATGAGGAAAAAAAGAAATCTAAAATCTACTACTGGTTTGGCTGCAAATCTAAACTACAATTAATTCCAAGTGAAATCCACATTAAGCAGGCACCTAATGTAACTTATCTAAGCACACCTTATCTTCGTGGTAATTTGTGTCTTGATGAGCCACTGACAGTATCTAGACACTAGATGCTGTAACTACAGGGTAACAAAATCAGGATCTGAATGTGCTGGTTCTTCTCCACTGTCCAGTTTAATATTAGTCTTTGGTTTTGCAATAAGCCAGGACCTGCAAGTCTCTGATCTGACCTCAGTTTCCGACTTCTTACAGGTTATTGCAGATTAGCAGTCACTTACTGCCTATTGGCAGACACCATGCACACATGAGACCTAAACACCTTTTTTATTGTAGGATTAATGGAATAATACTTTTAAACTGCTAAATCCTTCTACCTATTCTTTTAAAAGCAAACTGTACCTTAATCCATAGAATTAGCAGAACTACTTATGTTAAAAAGGACTTCTTTCATTTTAGCACGAAAGAAATAAAACAGAAAAAAGATCTCCTACCCTTACTCCCAGGAAAGTTCTAGCTGGTCTAGTCTCATCTAAGGGGATAGTCTAAGGACTCTTAGATAACACCTTCCCCGTGGAGGATGGAGACCAGAGGCATCTTTGTCACTCACAAGGTCATTCACCCTCTTGCAGGTGAGTTGCACTGTCACCGCTCTGCTTTTAACACAACCTCCCACTTTGTGGCTGCCTTTCACTGTTCCTACTCCCTCTGACAGCACACTATTAGGAAAGTTTGCACATGGAGTGATTTTCTACAATTGCACAGTATTTTCTGACCACTCACCCTAGTTTTTGCTTCTCTTTCTTTTCATTGGTTTTCTTATCTCCCCCTTTACCTAAACAGAAATTATTAACATTTTTGCAAAGCTCACTCCTCTTTCAATAAGTAACTAGTGCACTAGTTAGAAGAAGTGCACTAGAAAGAAGCAGCTAACCCATAAACGTGGTGAGAGCAAAATCTCATCCCAGCCAAAACTCCTACTGGCCTCAAGAGAGCAAAACTATGTCCAGAAACACATCTCTAACATCCAGATCACAAGTTGCATTTGGACAACTGATTTGTGTACACAAAGTGKTCCACTCCTAAAGTTGATGCTTATAAATTCAGGTAGGAACTGGAGCTGCACAAGATTAATTTGTAACCAGTAACTAATTCCTCCTCGGACAGATGCTGGAGATGTCATAATACTAGACAGACTCTTATCAACACATCAACATTGCCTAATAAACCTTCATTATGTAAATTTGCACTTTTCCTATGAATTCCTATGAATGGCAGGTTTGGATGGCTCACTTCTCTCCTGCAGTCACCCTGGAAATTATTCTCTGTAGAAAATTTGTGTTGAAAGAGGCAAAACTACACTCTGTAACAGTACACTCAAATAAACAGAGATTGGGGAAAAATCAGCAGGCACACAGAAAGCTCACCCACTGCTTTTACCTTTCCAGATGAGAGACTTCTGTGACATCTCCTTTGAAGAGTGTTTCACTTGCATCCCTTAAGCCATTGGCAATACCTTCACCACATGCCTTCAGGTCCCTGTTTGGGACATCTGCCTGCCCCAAGGCTGATGTCCTGTCTAAAAACTGTCCACCCTCCTTCATGCGCTGCTGGATCATGGGAGTGAGTGGCATCTCAAAGCTGAAGTAGCTATCAGGCTCCGAGTACAATGTCTCCAGCGATTCCGCACTGTAGTACAAAGATGCATTGTCTAGGATGTTTTCAAATTGTGAGCTGTATAGATCAGTGGAGACATCGGAGTGCCTCTGCCCAAGGAAATCTTCATATCCTCCTGTAGCTGCTTCCCCCTCCTCCGTCATCCTGAAAATTAATCAGAAACAGCTAGTTTCAGCTTGGGGGCAAGGTTTAGATTTCTGGCCAAACCTTATTCCACCTTTGTGAGCAGAAAGGTCCATGCAGCTTTGAGCAGGAGAGGGCACTGCAGATAAAATGCTGGTTTCTCCTTACACCACCTCTCTTTATGACTGGCACCATCTCCCTCTCCAGGGACATAGAAAGAAACAACTTTCTGGGTAAAAGAAGAGGGCTGGGAGACAGCCTAACATTGTCTAACAGATAACATCAGCTGTTTACGTGCAAAGGAAAAAAGCACAACGTGTAAGGTCTATTCTAGCACCAGTGCCATGCCAGAGGCTGCACATGCTGGAGATGTGTATCCAGATGGAGCCTCTGCCCCTGAAGGATAATCTGCTAGCTCTGCAGTCCTAGGACTGCGGTCTCCAGCAAAAAGCTGTAGGAAATCACTTCAAAATGCAAAGGAAGYAAGTGCAATTAAAAATATGGATCCTGGGGAACCAGATTTGAAGGGAGAACACTCAGCCTGCTTGCTGATGCACAGGAAAAGGTATAGCATCCCCCTGCAGAGTTTTCTTCTCTGCTGCACCAAATACTGTGGGGTTCCTCAACATGCCAGAGGCTAGAGTAGCCAGCTCAAGTAATCCCATGCACTGGCCAAAGCAAAACACCACAGATCCAGAGGTGCAGAGACAAGAGAGCCTCCCTTGTAGAAATCCCGCTGTCTCAGYAGCAAACACCCCTCCACGTCAGAGCGGGCATGGTTTGCTCAGAGCACACCAGTGGAACCCTTTGCTTTGTCATAGATGTACATCAGGAAATCAAGCAAATCAGGATGCAAAGCAGCACCATTTTTTGCAATATATATTGCTAGGATTATATAAATACAGATAAATAGATAGATAGATAGATAGATAGATAGACAGACAGACAGACAGACAGACAGACAGACAGACAGACAGACAGATAGATAGATAGATAGATAGATAGATAGATAGATAGATAGACAGACAGATAATATACAAAGCACATCCCATTTATCCTCTTATCATCTACATTGGCCCTGGATAAAATGTCTTTATTATCTGACCTTTCAGAGGTTCTTACACTGCTCTTACACACTGTGTCTGAAACCAGAAAATCTGTTCAGGTACATATGGCCAGGCCTGCATGCCAACTGTATTTAATTACATGAACATGTCCAGATCCCAGGTACACCTGCTACAGATGCTTCATCACACAGACATCACTGTGCAAATGGCATGACTTCTTTTCATTTCAAAATCTGAGATGGACTGYAAACTTCAGCAAGATACTGTGAAGTGGCTTCTAGGCACTAGTCAACCACCAGACAGAACCACTACTGTAGACACCCACACCAMAGGCAGCAGACAAGTATTTGCTGCTTCTCATTAGCACATGAAGAGGTAGACACGAGCCACGTGCCTAGACAAGAGAAACCCCACCTGATCCACTGCTCCCCTCCTAGCACCATCTCACCTCTCCTGGCCTCCTGCTAGCACGGCCATCTCCTTATCACCACAGTTCTTCCTGTCCTTCACAGGAACTTCATCCTTCTTGTTTTCATCAAGCAGAGCTAGAGGAGTGGCTCCAGAGGCAGTGGGTCCTCGTCCTGGGTCCTCACAGATTGCACTCCATGCACTGTCTGGCGAGGAATGTAAGCCTGGGGAGACCATTGGTGACACAGAGTGACTGGATRTTTTAGGGAATGCCTTCCTCTCCACGGACACAGGGTCAAGCAGTGAGTGCTTCTTTCTTCTCTGCTCCTCGTCTTTTTGCAGCCATAAAATCTCCACACCTTGAAATTCTACGTGTTTACTCACAGCTGCCTCTTTAGCCAGCCTCCTCTCAGGACCCGTTTGCATTTTGTCTTGACCAKGTTCTGAAAACTCCTCTAAACATGCCCCTCTTTCCATTCTGCTAACTGCTTCCAGGTTTGTCACAGATGGTCTGTGACTGCTTAGTTCCTGAGCTGCATGGACCTCCTCTGCTTTATTACTTATGGCCTGTGAGGACTCAGACTCCTTTTCTCCAGTCCATATTGAAGCCAGATCTTTCTCTATGATCAAATGCTTTTTTTCCTCAGCTGTTCGTTCAGATGGAAGAAGTATGTCTGAGAGTTTTTCTTGGCCTGTTGGAACTGGTTCTCTGGCTGCCTGCACGTTTTGGCTGCCAGTAACACACTTTTTTTCCATTTGCGTCTCTGAATCGAGAGAAGTATTTGCTCTCTCTTGCACCTTTGTTGCTTCTAGCTGTCGAGAGATTTTCATAACCTCCAGCAGATCGSCCGCAGGTTGCAAACCTTCTTCCGCGGTGTGAAGCTGCACTGCCCCAGCATCAGGCCTCAAATTATCTGCAGGAGCTGCATGTTGAGGAATGGGCCTGATGCAGTGCTGACTGTCCAATCTTTCTGGACTGCGCGTTACAGGCTCTGCCGGGCATATCAATGGAGCCGTGGGTGTGGGTCTGCTTGACTCTACAGTGCCGTACTCTGGAAATTCATTGATGATGGTATGAGGAGGCAAAGTGCTGCTTCCMCGGCCACTACCTAAAAAGTAAAAAGAAAGAAAGCCTGCATTTATGTACTGCATGCACAAAACAAAAAGCGAGACCTCCCTCCCCAGACCACTCCTTAACAGAGTAACAGTGCTCTGCCTTGCAGGGAAAATTCTGTTCAGTTTAACTCATGTCCGCACGCTCTCACAATGCAGTTATCCAAAACTGGTTCTTTTACATAGGAGTTTTTGGGCAGCCCAACTTTGGGAGTGTGTGCTACAGAGAAAGGAATGCCAGAAATGTCTGCTACACTTCAGAACAGGTCCCAGTGGCCCATGAACAGTTTGAGGCCACAGGCCAGGCACAGAGGCCTAAAAAAGCAGGTATTCAGATGTTTGACATCCATCCACAACAAGCACCACACATGACAGTATTACCAAAAAATGACACCACACGTGAAGGTTTTAGGTTTTTTAGCTAATTTGCACTTGTAAAGGTGAAACACTGGGAAGATAATCAGCCACACCCCTTAAGCTGTACAGCCTTGACAAAACTAATTAGCTAAATTACAAAGCAATTAATGAGCAATTCAACTTTCTGCCAGAATTACTCTCTTCCTTTAACAATTCAGGTAGCTGAAGGTCATGCAGATGGATGCATACCAAGCAATTCATATTTTCTATTGCAACAAATACACTGCTGCAGAAAAACCTTGCTACCCTTCCATTCCTTCTGCTGCTTTTCCAAATGTAAACAAAGCAGAAGCAAATAGGTAGGATCCCATTTTCCAAGTACCAAGCACCCAGTGGCTCCCTTTGTTGTGAGGTAACAGAGAACCATCTGCCCAGGGGGACTTCAGGGGTGACATAATGACAGATAATTGGCCACCTTATATCACAGCCCGAGAAGGAACTGAGCTTTTGGGCAGAAAAAAAAACCAAAACCAACTATCAGTAGCTGCATTTGTTCCACCCATCAGAAAAAAAATCTGGCCCATAGTAYAAAATTGTTTTAAATCAAACCGCAGGGTGGCCAGACCAAACATCTACTCTGAAAAACATAASAGTGACACCTCTGAAACCAGACACCAACTTGCATTTGGATGCTTTGGTCCCAAGGTACATCTCTAGGTGCTGCATTGCAAACTGATCCCCACCCCTGCTCTAAGCAGGCTGGCCACAGGTCYGTTTCTGAGGCAGAAGCCATGTAGCAGTGGTTAACAGTATGCTGAGCTCAAGGTGAAAGACAGGATAATCTAGCACAAGCTCAGAATTGCATTAATGTGGCTATCTATGTGCCAGTGCCTTGTAAAAGTAAGCAGAAGATCACACCTGCCACTATATCCCAGTATACATAGCCAAAGGGTAAATACCGCACACTGGGTGTGGTGCAGGATCAAAGCAACAGTCTTGGACTCTCCCAAGCCCCAGAAYATTCCCCAGTAGGCTCTCCAAACAKCTCTGTGCCACTGATTCAATTACTGTATAATAAAAATTCAGCTTCATGCAGACTATTTGGTCTATTTGAAGCTGCCATTGAGGGCAGTGACTGGACAAAGCAGGGACCTTTTCTCTGATGCAAGATCCCAGGGAGCTGTAAGAAGCAAGGATGCCTTGTCCACAATYGCATCACCACCCTGTCTCCACGGAAACGTTTCCAACACACAGGTATGGGTGCACCTACAGTGCTTTTCCTAAGTATCTGAAGCAGCAAACAGTCCCTTTTTTACACAACTCAGCCACACAATGCTTGAGTGCATCTCAAGCCCCCATTTTTCACAGCACAGGCACTACCTTGCCACTGTGGGACACTTCCACCAGGACAGACTCACATAGGACAGCGATGCTCTGTGGTTACAATGTACCTACACCAGCACCTGAACAAGCCTAAGCAGGCAACCCCAAGCTGCTTTCTCACCCCACAACCCTCGTCTACTCCAATGCATGAGCTTTAGTGCCTGCTGCTCCCTCAGCATGGCCTAGAGATGGGATTTCTTAGGAGAGGACTGATAGGGAGCCTGTTGCTATGGRTGCCAATGTAAACACTTCTCAGTGGACACATCCACCCACAGCAATGCCCAGTGCGTGCCCTCAGCACTGTGGGACAATGCATGGGCCACACTCTCTGCCTGCAGTGCCCGAAGAAAGGCACWATCTAGTGCCCCACGAGCTGTGAGCCCCCGTGCCTCACCCAACCCACACATCCTGCCTGGCTGGAAGGGAGCCCGGAGCGTCGGCCCCCGGCCTCCTGTGGGGCTGGGAGGCAGCCAACGTGCTCTGGAGGCCAAGCCCTAACAAGGCRCCGCACACAGACCCTGCCAAGGGGCCAGGCTCGTCTCTGCTAATTGCTATCTTAGCTTCTGAACCAACACGAGGAAAACAGAGGAGGCCTTATTCCTCGTGGTGAATGTTAGATGCACTGCTGCGCATCCCCATCTGCCACCGACAGCCACTGCTGGTGGCGGAACGCAAACCTGAGCAAGTTTCTGATTTACTTCTCCTGAACTTCATCCCAAGCAAACTTTACCCTCTGGCAAGCTCAGCAGACTCCAGCAAAGGTACACATACAGAGCACATAGCCTCACATGTGGGCACAGAGAGATGTGCAGGGGAAGGAGGGGTGCTCCCGGTACTCCCCTCTGCCACACCTGCAAGCTGTGCTCGCCTGGGTAAGAAAGGAGCATTATCACAACAGAATGTWAGGCCTTTCCTACAGTGAGATGTCAGCAGCCCTGCTCCGGCCAGACTGCTGCTGCCGGACATAYGCACAAGTCTGTGGGATTCCTGCCTTCATGCAGGAATATTCCCTAATTCTCTATCTGATTTTAAAAAATTCATACATGGCACCAAAGCAGCGTTCTGTTGCCATTATGTTAGGTACCACCATGCACAYGACTGCCAAGGCCTCTGCTTCGTGAGGCAAACCACAACCAATCTGCCCCCCTCTCCCAAAACTGCAAAGTCTCTCTCATTGCTCAGAGAGCTATTTCAGGTACAGGAGCTTAGGGGAGCTTGAGCTCTTTAAGAGAAACTCCTCCCTTATTCCCATCCACCACCACAGCATCATGTCTTGCTGCAGCTACTGGTATATCCTGTCCAACCCCATCCCCCAATATGACTGCATTACAAACAAGGCTAGAAAGACAACAACAAAATTTAAGGACTGCACTGAAGATGCGCAGGGAAAAAAAATACCCATCACCAAACAAACAAAGGACAAACACTTTCAGGTAACACAAATTTCTACTTTGCATTGAAGGTGGCTTCTTTCAACAAAGAAAAAGAAAAAGGAAAGAAAAAAAAGAAAGAAATGGATAGGGAAAAAGCTAACATAGAAAGGGGGTGAGTGACTAGAAAACTGAGACTGGGCAAATATAACCTAACAGCATTTGGCAGCCTTTCTAGTGACTAGACGTTGAAAGAATTAATGACTTAAATCAGGCATAGATATGATAATTAATAGGTAATTAACCATTCCATGTCAAGCAAGCTTGTCTACAGCATAAYAAAAGGAAATTCTAGGAAGCAAAACACAAGTTAAAAGCATAGACAGACATTTTGTTTACAGGTACATTTTACAAAAGAATGGTGTGAGTGTCTCTCTCTATACAGTATATATATATAAATATATATATTATCTAACTCGAGAAATTAGATATATTTGCTTGAACAGTCTCCTTACTCACAGAGGTTACTGTAGCTCCAGCAGTTACCCATTGGTCAAAGAAATAAAATGCACAGATCATCAGTTTATCTATAGCGATACCAGCTAATTCAATTGCTGCTGTTCTAGTCAACTGGAATCAAAATAGTTTCAAATTTCCTGGCAGCTGCTGCCCTGCACTGCACACAATGATGTAAATGGATGCTTTCTGAGTATTATGAAACTGATGGGGGAACTGCAGTCTCATTCAGTCTATCGCAGGAGCTAAGGAGTCCACCTTGGCAGCTTGCAGGGGGAAAAAAAAAATTTCCTCCAGCAAGGCTGCCTGACGGCATGCCAGGGATACGTCTGTGCTTAGCTGCCGCTTTTGTAACTGCGTCCGTAAGGGGAGAATCGGGCGGAATGGCGATGCTGCGAGTCATGTGCTGGTTTCGGAAGGCAGGATGCTTTATGGCATTTCAGCATTAGTGAGCTGGAAGCATTCACTAAGCAGTCCAGTCATCTTGCGTTTTATTTCTCCGCAGCTCCTTGCACCGATCACAAAGCAGCACGTGGGTGAGCTTGCATGCAGCATCATATCAGCTATGCTTTCATGGTATTTCTTGCCACTGTTTGTGAAAGGCAAATTAGGGCAAGTAAAAAACAATGCATGCATTAAGATGAAACAAATCTCTAGGTGACAAGCTTAATGAACAAATCATAGCATTTATGATATCACTACTGCAGCCTGGCAGAGAGGAGGGTTATACATATCTCCTTGTCCTGCACTCCATCACCTCACAACTTCTACGGTCACTAAAACTATTCCTATTGATAAGGCAGCTTGCTCGTGCTGACATGGAGCGGCCGTCCCGTGTGAGAGGGGAGGGACGCTGCACGGCCTCTGGCAGCCTTGTGCAGCAGCTCTTTTTCCAAATGATGTCATTCTCCATGCTGTGATAGGTCCTGCCTGGCCAGCGCAGCCAAAGCCAGGGGATTAACATAATGCAAACATGCGGCTTTTGTAAMTGGACTGCAAATATCCACACTGGACCGGGCACAGGATCTTCTGCAGCTTGCAGACACTGCAGGCTTTTGGGCAGTTTACTTGCTCCAAAAGGAGAAGCAGAGCCAGGTCTTCATCCCGTCTGAAGTTACAGTGGCATTATGTAAAAACAACAAGTCGGTGGAAATGGGGAAGCTGAGTGAAAGCGAGAGGGATGCAGGGGGAAGAGGCTAGGGAGAGTTGCCTAGAAGTAAGCCCTGGTGAAATGCCTCTGTACCTTAGCAAACACGCAGTGAAGGTAGAGAGGAACAGAGGTACAGCAGGGCCTATGCAGAAAAATTGACTGTGTTGGCTGAGATCCCTCACCCCAAAAAGAGACAACCAGAGGGAGTTCCTGCTGTGGTCACTGGGAGGTTTGGCACAGAGCCCAACAGCATGCACAGGCAGTGTGCTCTTTGCAGTCACCATACTTGAAGAGCAAAACAGTGGTGTGACCRCCAGTGGCTCAGGGTTACCCCAAAATTAAACTAATTAATTCAGGGAAGAAAATCCCCCTGCAAGCATCCRGGAGCAGTGTGTTGCTCATGAAATCATACACCCACAGCTTACTGCACATTGGAAGAGATTCTCAAAAAGATTCTGCTCAGCACTGCTCTTGTAAAGTTCCCTAAATTCTGGGGCTTTTGGGSCACCAGAGGCTGTGCTAGGTGAACAGTCAGTCTGCCATAGGACAGTCATGCCCATGCTAGGTAAATCTGTCATGAATCTCTCTGCTAGCCAAGTCCCAGCGCTGAAATCTGGTAGTGATGTGATGCCCAAGTTGGAAAACAGAGTGAGAAAAGCCGCCAGGATGAGAATGTAAATCATGTCCACTTAGAAAGCATGTAAAATACATGGGTCACTTTGTGCCTCTTTGAGTGTTTGTGTGGATTCTTTTTACAACTGGACAAGGTCTAACCCTATTCCTGATGGAAAGCTTTGTACAATCAACACTATGATTTAGTTGTGTACTTTTTCCCCCACTGATTTTGACTAATTCCCAGTAGTAAAAAGGGTTTGGGACCACTTGCACAACCTCAGCTGCACCGAATTAAGAGTCYTCTAAAAAGCCCCATACCTTTCCCCTGGCTGCAAGGATGGCACCTTACTGCAGCCAYTCACAGGCCTACAGCAAGCTCAAAACAGGACAAAGTCCAAAACTAACATGCAGCACGTGCTGAGAGGATTTAGTGWGAGGGATTATCCACTACAAATTGCTGTATGGGCCACAGATGGTCAGTGAGATAGTTCAGTCCCAAGAGTCATTACCCTGGAAAGCAAAATGGTAGAGTGAAACAGCTGCTAGCATGAGCGGGAGCAGGAGGGAATACAAAGGGAGTATCTGGACTCCTTATCCTGACATAAAAGTGAGAGTGGGTCTTAGAATATTTAATTCAGTTTTCTTCTTTAAAGTCTGGAGTGATATGGCTGCAAGAATCACAAGTATTGGTTTAAGAGTTATGTTTGGARAAGTCTTAAACCCAAAAGGTAAATGACAGATCCCAAAAGAATCTGAATTTTTCTATTTTTTACTACTGATTTAGAAAGGAAGCAGCAAACAGATTATTTTTTGAAGTGTAATACACATAGTGATAAGTAAGAATTCCTTCAAAAGCTCCATAAGAGCCTTCACCTGAAGAACAAACTTCTAAAGCAGTGACAAACTTCTGAAGCAGTGACAACTCACAGCTGCTYTGACACTTTCAGTAACTACAAAGATTTCACAGCCTCTCTAAATCAACTTGTAATTAATGTTATCTACTTGAAATACTGTATTTTGAAAGAATCCTCTCAAAACCTTTGGCAAGTTGCTTTGAGCAGGCAAAAATGGCTCTAAAAGTCCCTCACTACTAAGCACAGATCTCAGAATCTCTGGATTTTTGCAGAGACAGAAACTAGCCACTCCTGCTGAAAAGTATGTCCTTCACTATATTTCAGGCTTTGTGATCAATTAGCCAGCTAAGAGGAGACTTGCTAGGCAGTTCTTAGAGCACCCTAGGATAGAGCTGGGTATCAGGTTATGCACCCAGCTAAAACAAAAATAGGACAGAGAGGGACACRTACATCTCCCAGATTCCAAGTATTTGTTGCTAAAGGTGCAGTTGGACATAGCATAGTAACTTTTCAGTAGGCTCACACAGGGAATGAGGCTCCCTTCCTCAGGAAGCTGGACAGAGCTAAATAAACAACGCAGGGATCTAGAGCAGAAGGTACTTGTTAAAGCAGTGAACTGTGAACAGGCAAGATACGCATTGTACTGTGTGTTACACTTTTTCAGTGCGATACCAGGCCAGAACTGCGTCTACCCACATAATTTTAAATAAATGCCTTCTCCATGTTCATTACCAAGCCGTCTCCAGCAGCAAGTTAACATGCATCATTTCCTTTCAAAAAGCTTCGAAATGAAGCAAGGGTACAGCACAACAGAGAACCTGTGCTGGTGCACTGCCGATCTCACCAGATGATGGGGCTGAAGCTGAGGAGAGGAGAGGTGAAGAGGGGAGGGCAGGGGAGAGGAGGTGTTAGGTAAAAACGCAACTGTGCCCCACTGTACCTGCTTGTAGCCTGACAAGTCAGCTGGCTGAGCCTCTCCTGTTGTGCCCACTGATCTGGATGCCCCATTTTCTGGCTGCCTGATAGAAAGGAAGCCTAACTGCCTCCAGGAAAGTGTTGCTAAGTCCTGCCAGCTTCAGCTGCGTTCAGCCTGTGCCACGTGTGCTCAGAGCATCTGATGTAGCCAGACACTGACAGACTGCCAGCATCACTAGGTCCCCAAATATTTGTGTGCTCATGTCAGCATGGCTCTCAGCTTCGGCAACCAGCCCACAGACAGAGAGGGAATTATTGCCTTAGCTCTGGCATTTCCTAACTTCTGAGTGCTTAATTCTGCACCTTTAAAAAACAATAAACAAACAGGCCATGTTTTAACGATTATTTGTACTAAACCCCTGGCCTTCAAACAACTCTGTTGTTTAGCCAGTCAAGGATGTGGTAATCTCCTCCCTACAGCTGTAGGTTATGATAACTTGAACTATCCAGCTTTCAAGTGCAGGTCACAAGACATACAATTTCCTCCTGTGGAGCAAGGGACTTAGCATAATGCCTTGTGCGCCCTTTAGTTTTCCTCTCCCGTCGACTGGAAACACAAACATCCATCACACCACACCTGACAGCTCCAGAGCATGCCTCAGCTTCTCCCAGCCCCAGGAAGCAGGACTCACTAATTCAAGGGACACAGCAAGACAGCTCCACCTCAAGCAGCCAAGATGCAAAGCACAATGGAACCTGTCCTCCTGCACCAGCGTTTTTTCCATATGCACAGTCCAGTGTGCTCTTCTGACAGTACTGTAAGATATTCTGCCCTTCAGAGCATCCAAATTGACCTAGTTTACACCATGTTGGAGTGAAAGAGGAGCACTCAGCACCAGTGAACATGCTGGTGCTAAACAGGCAATCACTTCCTATAACGCACGAACTCAACTGGAAAAGTACATTCTAATAGAATACCTCTGGAGACTTAAGTTAAAGAAGTTAACCTTCTTTCTGCATCATTGCCAATCGGCAATGCCAAACATCAGAGATATTTATGAGAAAACTATTGATTACACTATGATTTAAAAACTCCAGAAGGTCTTCTGTATGTCAGAAAATGGAGCAGGACACTAGAAACAATATTAAAAGGCTGGTAGAGTGAAGTATGCACAACAGGATGATGGACTTTTAATCACAGGGGAGAGGGGTATTACAGCTCTGAGCTTTCTGTATTCCAGCCTTGTGTTTGTTCCTGGTAAATATTGCAGGACTCTGATGTACCTACCCATCCTTCAGCACAGTTAGGCAAAATTAATGTGAAAATCAGGCTGTTCTCCAACCCTCAGAAAATGAAGTTTTACACCTTTTCAGGAAGGCAGAGCTACAGAGGAAGATACCAGAAAAGGGAGCCCAGACTTTCAGGATTGCCTGGAGATGGGAAGAGCAAGAGATGAAAACATGGTAAAGGGTGATGCCTCAAAATGGAAAGCAGTGGGGTTGGAGGAAGCAGTGGGGACTGGGCAAGACTACAGTCAGCAATCTGGGCTCTCACAAGAACAATGTAATGAGTGCCTGTGTTCTAAGGACAATCCATACAATGAGGATCAGGAAGGTGCCACTTCCATGCAATGCAAGGAGGATGCAGCAGAGCTGGACATGCATGCCTTGAAGTAACACAGAGCAAACAAGCGAGGCAGAAGATTAAGGACAACCTAGTATGTCAGTGAGGCTCATTTTACACAAAGATACTGGGATAATTTCCTTAAAGCTGCTTAAGTCAGCAGCAGAGGACCCAGAAAAGGCTTTACTTTTACCAAAAAAAAGCAGCCATTGTGTTCTTCTTTTGCTCTTGAAACAAGTTCTAGAAATTCTAAAGCAAAAGCAGTAATTTCTATGACTGAGGTTCAGGAATGGGTATGTTGCATGGGTCAAAGTATGTGTTTGGTTTTCTTTCACGTGTCAGATTTGGCACTGTTTGACCCCGTGCAAAGCTGATTCAGCCCACACTGCCAGGAGAAAACAAACCTTTTTTTTAGAATTGTTCTTTGGGTGTTTGGCGGGGAGGGGAGGGTTTGCTACTCAGTTTTTGCTGGCTTGAGCTTGCTAAGCACACAGATGAGCACCAGAACTAGCATGACACAATCCGTGGCAGTGTGTGTCTGGGACCATCTCTTTTGGCAGAAGCAAGCTGTTAAATGAGCTCAGTTGCCTCATGACACCTCACTGAACACAAAAAAGCAAGTGACAGGCTTTCCAAAAAGCTATTTGTTTCACCAGGAATTCAAAACCAAGCTTCTTCCAGCAGCTGTTGGGAAAGACCAGATTTGCATAGCAACACAGGCAGTATTTGTACAAGGCCTTTTTGTGAAGGATGAGATTAGACCTCTGGTACACAGGAGGGATGAAAGCTTTCTCCTCTCAGAAGCAGCAGAGAAAAGACTGTTTATCAATCGTAAGAAGCTATTTTCTTCCTAACAACAGCCATGGATTTATTTTCTCATATAACACGAATTATGGGGTATTTGGCCTTCATGTTTACTTAAGGAATTATTTTGTAGTATCCCCCACTTTTTTCCCCAAGGAAGCACTTTTAAGACTAAGTCATGTTACTGTGACTTTCTTTTTTCTTTTTGGTATTTAAATGTATTAACGGCAAAGTAATAAAAATCAGGACTGTAGCACAGCCAAGCCTAAAGATAAGTCTGTTCAATAGAGATCACTGTTTCCACAGCTGTTTCCAGAGGAGGAATGTATGTTTCCACATACAACAAGCACCCTTTATGTCAGTGAGTCTGAGAAGAGGTCTTGTCCAACCCAGCTAAATTCAGTTTCTAAAAAATATTTTCTTTTGCTAGAAGGCAGAAGGCTGGGCTTTTGCCAGCGAAAGTGGCCAGGCTGTGAAGGGGCGTGTGGACATGTGTGGTGCATCCTCCCAAGTCCCACAGTGGGAGGGGTCTGCAGGAAGATGTATGGTCCCAAGCCCTCCCACAACTTTGTGAGGGTCCAGGGGGCTTGGGCCTGCTTCTGCTCCATGTAATGCATCCAAGGCAGGGCGATGGACAATGGACAAGAGAGGAAAGGAGCCAGACAGGGGGCATCACACAGTAAAGACCAGAGCACTTGTGGGCATCATTGATCACAAATATCCCAGATAAAACCAGACTGAAGACAGCAAAGGAGAGAACATGTTTTACATGTGACAGCTTTATCAGTATTTGAATATCATTGATGAGACCCTTCTTCTAAAGCCATTTTTTTCTTTCCCCCCACCCCCATCTGAAAATGACCAGCAGCTTCAACCTGGAAGGTAAAAATCAGTACAGGAGCTTATCAGGAAAGGCTGCAATCTCCCACCTGGGTAAACAGAAGTGTTTGCCACAGTTGCCCCCAATTATTATTGCTTCTTTGTGAATTGGCTTGTCTGAGGGAATGTTTTTATACTCAATCAAAAAACGTTTACCCTCAAGAGTATCTCGCAGGGATTCAGTAACATGGCTACAGCCGAAAGGGAAAGGATAAACCATTCAGCAGCTTATATGCTACGTTCTGTTTCTGAGGTCAGCCACGGCACGGGTGAACTGCTTTAGGTTAGATAAATTAAAGTTCAGCCTAACTGCCCACAGTGACAAGTTGTTCTCTTGATCAAGTTTAAACACTGGCATTTTTCCTGGCCCTGCCCCTGTCACTCATTTGCTTGAAATATTTCCTACTTTGACCCCTAAAAAGCGTAACTTCTTACTTTTAAAGGGAACTTCAGAAAGCAGTATGTTTATTTGAATTTTCAGTATTGATTCTGTCCCTTCCCATCTAATACAGAGAAGGACAGAGAGACTTTCAGGCCTAGCTGCTTTCCCCAAAAGCGTATGTCATGACATATTTGACATATCTCAAACCAAAAAAGCCAGGATTTGGTGCATAAAGCCCTACGTTTGTACTGCTGTGCCCACAGTCACCCTGTCCTCATACATCTCCAGTTAATAAGCAGTTAAAACCTGCTCACTTGAAGAAAATAGTAGGAAGGGGCCTACTCATTTATCCACAGGGGTCAAACAACTTGGAAGAGAAGAAGGAGGAGGAGGAGGAGGAGGAGGAGGAGGAAGAGGAGGATGAGTAGGATGCATTTGTCTGTGACACCATGAGGCCAACATCACCCAGTTTTTGGGTGCAATTCACAAACATTATATGTTAACCACTGTTAAATATTTGCAAACCCTCCTGTGAGGGTCCCTTGAAATCACTGTTAGCCCCCAATGATAGTTTCTCATTAATAAAGGAAACGAAGAAGATGCAGAAACAAGGCAAGAAGGAAATCCAGAAACAAGGCAAGAAGTAGCACAGGAAAAATAGAGAGAATTAGGCGCATAAGTAAATATATCTGGCTACACTCTGCCACCCTTTATTTTAGGGCTCGGTACTCAGCTCAGAATACTTGTCATATTTGATAATTGTTTTGGCTGGTGATAACAATAGATTCACTTGGATTTATTAGAAACAGCATACTTTATTTAATACCAGTCTCTGGATATGTACCAATCCCAGCTGACAGCGCTCTCACAGTGTGTCTTTCCAAGCGAGAAATGAGGTCATCATGATTCATGTAATAATCTGATACAAACATAATCTGATACACATTTCATGGCAATTTGGAGAAGTTTTTAAAATTTGTAATTGAGGAACTTTTGGTTTTGGTTTGGAAAAACCTTTTTCTCTTTTTGGAAATCTGGATTTTTTCCACTTTGCAATTAGGATTTCCCAGGTGGAAGATGAAATTTTCTAAAATCCAGGAAGAAACTGTTTACTCACTTAACCGAACTCGAGTTCTGCTTTTTCATTCTTTTTTACTATGCTTTTTTTTTCCTTTTCTTACTGAAGGCGAGGAGCCTACACAGTTTGTTTCTGAACAAAGTGCTGCCCTTTTCTGGCAAGAAGGGAGTATTCTTTAATTAAGTGACATTCCAGAAAGTTTGCAATTAGAAAGGATCAAGGTACAAAGAGAGCAGCCTGAGGAAATGCTTTTGCAAAGAGGGCAGGGATTGTTGAACATTATGATGAGGCAAGAGAAATAGGTACAATAACTACGTTTATTTTCTTCTAAGCTCAGGCTCTGAAAAGATGGAAAATGCCCTATATTTACAAGAAGAATAAAGGAACCAGACAGATCCTTAGGCACAATATTAGATACTGCATCTGGACTTCTTGAATTACTAACTACAGAGGACAGAGCAGTTCAGGTAACACCTCAAATACCTAAATTAAAACCTTACCTACCTCTAGCTGTAGAAAAAAAGCAGCATGCAGACTACGAAGGGCATTCCTGGAAGGACCTCCAGGCAGAGATGGCCACATTTCAGCATGTGCAATTGCAGAACTCGTGGCTGAAGCAACTCCGCTGCAGAGAAGTGCAGGGACTCCCTCCACCAATGTGTCTCCAGCACACGAGTCTCTGCTGTCACATCAAGGCGGCCCACACAAGCCAGAGAGGAAGGTGGGGGTGTAAGACAGGGAACCACTGTCATTTTCTGGAGCCAAACCAGCAGGATCCTTTGGTCTGACACTTGCAAAGGGCAGCACAGCACAGTGAGCAACCCATGAGGTCACTAAGGGAGCAACTTCTGCAAAACTTTCCTGAGTCGCTTAAGAGATTTTTTTTTTCCACACAATAGTAATAAATAGCACTTACCCATGCCTGAAGGCTTCTCTTCTTCCAAGCCAAATAAAAATTCGTATTTGGCCTTGGCAACATTCTGGGCATGAGCCGATACATCATTATCCCGCACAAGTGCTTCTGCCTGTAAAGTCAAAATAAACAAAGCTTATCTACCTTTTAGTGAAGAAACAGCAGAAGGAACATGAAATCCCTCCAGGTACACTGTCAGGTAGCATTTTAAGTATTCATGCTATCACCACCAAGATCACCCAGAGTAGATGTGGGCCAACTCAGAGTGCTTTTGAAGAGCTCCTCTCTCTGTCTTTGAACCCAAGCATGTCAGTATCAGGCAGAGATATTAGAGCACCCAACCACTCTCATCTTTAGCCAGCTTACCCACCGAAAAGCCAGCAGCATGGGCCAGCTACCTCAGAAACACCAGTTAGGGTTAAAAATATCAGGGGAATAGTATCAGAAATAGCAAATTTGAGTATGTATGTCACAAAAGTGGGACCCAGGGGAAAATCATAAATGAGGCAGGCTGTTTCTTAGAAAAGAGAGTGGGGTAGAGAAAGGAGGAGCAAAGACTACAACCAGGATAATAAAAAAAGAGAAAAAGGATAAGGTATGCACACATGTGGAACCACTGTCTAAGGGTCCCTGTTGGGCAGCCCATGTGCGACTGTCTAGGTCAGGACAAGAGCCCAACTTGGTTTCAAAACCATACCACACAAGTCAAACCTGCTTATCTGGCCAGGAGGCAGGGACGGTGCACAGGGTGGTGAGCCCAGTTAGCAGGGGAATACCTGGAGGGGTGGATGGACAGATGGATTGAACAACCCATTCTACCCAGGCCTGGTTCCACCAGCACTTTCCCACTGCTCCCTTCTTGTAAGATGCAGTTTGACAGAGTAAAATCCAGTTTCTCAGAAGAGAGAAAGGCTGCAGGACTCTGATCAAAATATTTCTCTGAACAGGTAGGGACAAAACAAATTTCTAAGCTAAAGTACCAGCAAGAAACTGTAGTGCAAAAACTACCTAGAGTCAGCATTAAGTTTCTTCCCAGCTGGGCAAGATGGAACCTGTAATTCTTCTGTTTGAAGTGACAGATAAAATAAATCACTAACTCTATAAATTCTTCAGTAAACTCTATATTCATGCTTTATGTTTGAGGAAGTCAGTTGTTGTGGTATAGCAAGTCATTACATGGTTTGCATTGGTGAAAGCATTAGTTTATAAAAATACTCTTAAAAGAAAAGTTAAATGGAACATTCTGCCCCCCAGGACAACAATAACTTTCATGCATTTCTTTCAAATACCTTAGGAAGAGTCAGCTACAAACAGAAATTCAAAATACAAGAGACACATAATTCACAGGCACACACAGTCATGGCTCTTTAATCAGAGATGGATGGAATTCTTATGTTCCTCCAAGGCCACATGTCCAACAATCACGTTTTCTTCGAAGAGCATATTGATAAATAGCTACCTGGCCCTGTGTCCTAGAACAGTTTTGCTCTAGGTTTTCCTGGCCTTTTACCCCCATTTCTCCCTCTACTTTTCTGCACTGTGCAACACCACTCTGCCCTAAGTATAGAGCAGATCTTACAGAGAGGTCTTGGACTGATTTTTTTACCATTCACTAGTCCAACTACTCAGCACTAGGGCTTCCAGAACTTTGATGGAAGGCTAGCAAATCTTTTGAGAAAAATGTGCATATTTTTTCTCAAAAATGCGAGAAAATTAAAAAAATATGCTAGAAAAATCTAGCACAAAGATGACTATCACATGCATGACAAAAAGAGCTTGGAAGAAGCCTCCATGTCTCTCCTGCCTTTACAGGGCTGCATTCATTACTGCCAGGAAGGCAGGAAGGGCTAGAAAAGGAATAGCTGGAGCCAGAGCACACAGGAGAAGGCTCTTTGTCTGCAACAGCTTAGACAGGAGTAGTTTACGGAGCCAGACAAAAATTCAGTCTACTCAGATGGATGTGAAGGGATGGGACGGCTAACAACTAGCTGGTGCCAAATCCCGGTGACAGATAAATGAAATGGAAAATATAATGAACAGAGCAGTCCAGTTCTTAAATAGTCAGGAATTTCTGATCTATACCCCTCTGGGACACAGCTTCTCTATCCCTCAGCCTTACTCTTTGAGATTTCACAGACATCTGCTGCAACGGATGTCCCTGCCAGCAAACGCATTCCAAGGCTCTCTATTTGCCTTTACCTTATTGTAAAGCAATGAAGAAGATTCCAGTTCACAGCACCCTCTGCATCATCCAATAACAGGCACAAATAAATTGTCAAATTAATGGGGTTTCAGTGTATAGGGCATCCTTTATCAGTTAGGTGCCTAAACAGAGGCTGTAAGAACTTTGTCTTTGCATCCAAAAGGAATAACCTGATTTTCAGAAGTGCTCAACACTGCTGATGAGAATTACAGATACTGGCTTGTGTATAGGAACAGCTGAATTTAACATTTATTTAGGGTGTCGGAGCACTAAAAGGATGTGTCAAGAAAGTCCAGATCCAGGCTTAAGGGTAAGTTTATCATATTTCATCCAAACAAGAAATTTAAAAAAAAAGAATGCAAGAGAAGGAAATAATGAGGATGCTCTGGGGTCAGAGCAAGTTTTTAAGACTATTGCTTTACCACTGTCCAAATCAAGAGACAACATGTGCTCTCCTTTCCTTCTTTCAATCTATCACTCACCCAAGCTTTGCAGAAGTCAACATGCCCCAAAACCAGGAGCCCTAAAAAGGACAGGACAAACATTCATGGTGCTTTCAAGCTGCATTAGCAAAGATTAAATACAAGCAAGATTGAAAGGGATATAAAACTCCTGCTTAAGCCTTCTCTCTCAGCTCAAGGGTAAAGAAATCTGCATCCAGGTCAGCTCACTTCATAATTGCTTCCCTCAGAAGGGTTTAACTACCACCTTTGATGCATCTGGTCTCTTGTCACTGATGGAGAGGGTGACACTTAGAACGTCAATCCCCTTAAATCAGCCCAGCTGTACATACATTTCTCATGCGCCATATATATATATTACTTTTTGGTAAGTAGTCCCTGCCCAGTGATGCTCTGGGCAGAGAGGCAGCAAGCTTCTGCCCATTTGTGCATCACTCTTGCAGTGCTTTCTGCCTGTTTGAGCATGTTTGAGCAAGGCTACTTCTCTAGGTCATAGTTTTTGGTCAGGAGTTAGGAAGGCCACGTTTGCCTGTCAGCGAATTTTAGATAACATTGATGAGGCTGCATTAGTTTGGACTTGGCAGTCCTCATCCCTCAGACCTCCTGCCAACACACTGGACCAGTTTTCATTGACCTCACACAAGGCATTGGCATGGGTCAACAGAGCCCCCTTGATGGCCTTCTGTTCCGTGCTTAGGGAGCAGAGATTGTTTAAGATTTGCCCCTGGTGCTGGGGGTGGCTTCAGGCCAGCATAGGAAGCGAAGCTGATGAATCCATGTCTCAGCACTGAACTGAACAGCAGCAGGATGCTTAGACCACAGGGTTCCAGCTACTCCAGCAGGAGCTGCCAAGGACAGACAGATAAGTCAGCCCAGCACAAAGCACACACACTGCCTCTGCTCTGCTCTACTCTCTGGATGCATGAATGGAGCAGCGGGTCAGTATTTGAACAGAGAAAATGCTCTCACAATTCATCCTTGAGAGGTGTCTTCAGGCAGGCTTCTGATGAGAGCTGGGTGCTACCTTTCCTGAAGTACAGTTTCTCTCTGGATGGATTTGATTTCAACTCACGAGCTCTCGTCTAAGTGCCCTCCAAAAATGACAGTGTTTTTTAAACAGGTATAGTGAATCACAAAAAACTGAAGAAAATCCTTCTCCTTTCTCCACAGAACAAAAGCACCAAAGCATCCTCTTTTGACTTGTATTGAGGTTTTAGTTGGACCTTTTTTGGGACAAACTGTTTTTGTCTTGGTGCCTTTTTTTTTTTCTTTTGATACCTACATGTCAGACAGCTTTAACTGAAGAATATCAAAGCATTGTTATCTCACCACCATTTTCAGCAGAGCCAACAAGAGAGATGAGCTCCATCTCAGTGGAAGGGGTAACACTGTCCACAGTTGCTGTGACAGGGAATGGTTCAGTCTGAACACTGAATACATGTCAGTGTGAGCCCATGCCTCCTGAAGCATTTGCACTTAAGGTCATATGTTTTCTCTGAAAATGTCTAATAAGGAAGAAGTATTCAAAGGAGCAGATAATTAAATAGCAAATTTCAGTCTGGATTTTTTCAGACTCTCTGTAAGGACAGATGCTGTTAAGACAGACTGACTCCTTGCAGGAGACCTGGGAACACAGTGCTTGAGAAAAAGCAGAATGGGATAGGTGCTCAAGCATGAGTCTTGAGGGAGCAAGAGTCACCCAAAATTCTGAACAGAAGAGACTTAGGCTAAGGGAAGTATCAGCAGGAAGAGACCTAAGAACATTTCACAAAGAACTGTCAGCTGGGACAGAAAGGTCAAAGCGTACTCAGGCAGGTCCCCACAGCTAAGCCATACAATGAGGAAGCCTCAGTTTTACATGCTTTTGCATGTGCACAGCTCCTTTTCTCAGAGCTGACTGCCTTCCCCCTCAGCCACACCACCACCGGATATCAGCTCCCTGACAGCAGGCAACAGCCCCTGCACTGGCAGTGTCTTTTGGAGGTTTCATTGAGACTACTGGGGAAATGCTGCAGTACTGCAAGAAAGGAGAAAAAAGCTTTGAAGAATGCCTGTAAATCAGAGTCGGCTATAGAGAACTTCACAGCCACACCTGGACCATTTCTAATCCCAGGCTGTGTCTGTTACATTCTCATTGCTTCACCAACATCTCTAGCAGCAAAAAAAAAATTGCCTGTCATCACCTATCATATACCCTGATACAGTGAGTTTATGCTCTCAAAAGGAATGATGGATAGAAGGTTCTCACAGATTTTAAAACCTTCTTCTGTGAATTGCAATGTCATGGACAAGTCTTTACAGAATCCTGCATTGAGAGCTCTGCCTCTGCTGTCACATTATTCTCATGACCATGAGCTTAGCAAGCCTCACTGCTTTTGACAGGTCACACCAATTGTTCTGAAAATACTATGCCTGTTGAGCTTGTCTTAAATCACTTTCCTAAGTAACAGGATTAAATGCAGAAAGCTGGCATCAAAATAAACGTGCTAACTGGTGAAACCTAGTGCACTGACATCACAGAGAGAGTGCGGGTGCTCACTAGCAAGGGTAGTAGCTTTTCATTCCATGTCATCTCATACACCATACTTGTGTTTTACTCACACCTCTCCATGTTAATACACGTTTGCAATTCCTGAACTAAAACATTAGTAAAATAGATTAAAATTCAATAGAACAGGAACTTTGCATGGCTAAATCTCAGCTGGAGCTGCTAAAACTTTATGGTAGCCCTAGCTGTGAAAGAGAAGAAATCGCAGCCTTTAAACCAATTCCTAACTATCCGAAGTTGCAGGAGAATGGATAGAAAGACAGATGGTGGGGGATGAAAGAAAGGGCTTGTGTGAGAGCACTGCCTGTAGCTGTTGTCCAGCAGAGAAGTTTGGATTTTAGAGAGGGATAACCAAGTCATGTAACTTTTCAGCTACAAGAAAGCAATTGAGAGATGTGGTAGAAGTGCTTGTGGGCATAAAGGGTGTGAAAAAGGCAAAGAACAATCAGTGATTCAGCACCTCCTATTTTAATGCAACAGCAAGAGGACAGAAAAAGGAGTCAGCACCCCACCAAAGAGGACATGGTTCCTCACACGGTTTGTAATCAAAACCACCAACATCCTTGCAAAGCAATGTCACAGAAACAAAAATATTAAGGGATCTAACGAGGACGGTGAACAAGCTCAAGGGATACAAATCCCCAACAACAGAGAAATCACATCCTCCTTACAAATCTCCAAGCTGAACTCTTTCTGGGCATCTGCTGACCTCCACAACCACATACATGGTCCCAGGCTAAAGCGACTCTGAATCCAAACCAGTGCAGTGAGTCACTATCAGCTGCTAACCAGGCTGCAGTATGGCCCTGGATTGGACAGGTATCAGGCTCTGTACCATCCACTCAGCTCCTCTGGAGTCCTCACCACAATCCACCCCACCTAATCCCAGCGATTCAACAAAAGGCACCAGGGCACTGCAGGCATTCCCAGCACCACACAATTTGTTTACTATAAGCAGCCTCACAAGAAGCAGTCACACTAGAGAGGGCAAAACTGAAAGGGTGCAGATACTATCAAAGCTGCTCTCCCTGCTCAAAGGCAGACTTCACATAAGTTCAGTGTCTAAAGACAGGCTCAGTTGAGAAATAAAGCAAAAAAGTTGCTGCTTAGAAAAAAACCCGGGAACAGTGATAAAAAAAAACCTCAAATGCCTTAGCAGCAGAATTAAGCAGTTGTAAGTAAAGTTTGTTTCCAGTGTGGTCACCTTGTTTTAGACCTGCACTTGAGTTTTCCTCCCCGTAAAGAAAAATGTTTGCTTTGTTGTTTGGTTGAAGTTGTTAGGAAGCAGTCAGCTGTTATACAGAATTAAATACTTTCTATTATGCAAAGGCTGAAGCTGTCTGAGCTGTAACTGCATGACTGTGAACAGCATATTAATTCAAGTCTGTATGATTACTCTTTACCATTAAAGGTCACTCAGCATCTTGTACTTGCCAAGTCAGTGATTTTTGATGCATGTTGTATGGACCTCTGGATGTCTTTGCATTATTTGTAAGGTATGTGCAAGAATCAAAACAGGCTCTCTGAGAAGAAGGCTTTAGCTCACTGTTTGAACCACTGTGTTCTTCAATACAAAACACAGATAATGAAAAACACCCAAAACTTGTAGAAAGCTACAGTGCAAGTATCTTTTCCGAGTTATGCCGAAGAGCATTGGGATAGGGGCGTGATTTAAGAAAAACTGTGTAAAGACAGCATCTTTTATTCAGAGAATTCAGTGATGCATGTAGTAGACATCTTGCATTTACTGTTTTTGTTCAATATGTTCCAGTATATTTAGCAAACTGACAGACTGCCTCTCTTCAGCAGGTAGTGTGCTTCCACCGTCTTCAGGCATCTCAGATGGCAGAACAATGTTTAGACAGGCTACAGGTCTGCTCCACATGGATTTCTACTCTATGGAAGCTAAAATTTGAATGTCTAAATGCCTCATGAGCCTACCAGAAGTTATTTCTGTATCTTTAAGCAACTAACTTATTTCCAAAACCCCAGCCAACATCTGCTGTCCCTTGAAAATATACAGACCACATCCTTTGCTATGTGCTGAACATTCTTTATGTTCAGTTAAATACACACTACTCTTATGTTTGGAAGAACAGGGTATTGCAAGAGCTCATCTTCGTTTTTCCAAATCAATATTATAAACATAGTTTAAGATAGTGTCCCAAAGTGATTAAAATATTCAATTTCAGCGAATGGTAAAAAAAAAAAACCCAAAACAAACCACTGAACAAAAAAACACCCCACACCCATTAGACCCCTTGACACAAGAGCCACTGGAAGAATTCACATTTACAAAGGTTTAAAAACCTGCATTTTCTCTGTGGCAAGTGCAAACTATAAAACTACACCACAGCAACAGAATATGCAGAAAAGGGGCATGTTTCTCCCTCTGACTTAGATATGCCTTATTGTTTCTGTATGATTACTTCATATCACATATTGAAATTAATTTTACAGCTTTCATTCTCAGCAGTTCTTTCTGAGCCTTGACTAGATTTAACAGGAGTCTTTCAGAACAGAAATTTGAAGCAGATTGAGGCAGAAGCGAAAAGTCACAAGATATTTCTCCTGATGTGCATGGACTGGAGGACTGAAAATATTGTTGCAAGACTGTTTGCTTCTAAGAAAGCACAGCAGTCAGGAGCCAACAGGCAGTTTCAGCTATGGCAGGAACGCAGAAGACACCAAAAATGTTACATCCTCCACAAGCAGCACAACACAGGCCAGCTGGCACTTATGTCCCACTGGTGAGGAAGTTAGTACCTCTTCTTTTTTCCTCATTAAGTCACAGGAAGTCCACAGACAAGACAGCTGATGACARCCAGAACTCACTGGTACTAGAATTTGTTTCCTCTTGAGAAAAGGGCTCCCCTGTTAAGCATTCTTCTGTTAGCACCGACACGCAGACATATCCCAGGCCTATGTGCATCTTACCATCACGCTTGGCATTTGTTCAGCCTGGGAGATGCAGTTATTACTCAAATGACACTTCCCATTTGAAAACTGTTGTAAAAAAAATAATGAGTACACTTTGGAGGTAAGCCATCTCTTCTACTGTGCCATTTCATGCCAAGAAGAGAAAGCAAGTCCCATTCACTGCTTTTGCAAAAAGGGAGGCTTGTATTATGTAATCTGTGCCATTTAGGTTGTTTTCTTACTGCTCACAGTTTCAAGACAATGACCTCCTTTCAGTCATAGAATCATAAAATACTCTGAGCTGGAAGGGACCCATCATCATCATCAAGTCCAATCCCTGGACCTGTGCAAGACAGTCCTGTGACCAGGCAGCAAAAAGTTACGTGATGTACTCACAGTGTGTTTCTGCCCTGGCAGGCCATCCCCAGAAGCTAGCTCCAGCCTGGTTTCCTTCAATTTAGCCCAGTAGTCACGACACTGAAAATCTTTTCACACATTTAACAAAGGGAGACACAGCAAATGCCATGCACTTCAGTGGAGGTGGAAATCTCACGCTCTGATGGACAGCTTGGTCCCTGACGGACAGCCTGATCTGGTGCCCAAACAGGTTTTTTTACTTACAGCATCCAGGAAGTACAGTCAATTCAGGAGCCATTCAAGCTTCAAGGGCTAGATAATACCAGAGCTCCTCTGACTCCTGATTCAACCCTGTAGCAACCAAGCCCGCACCCAGAGGGCTAGCTGTCACCCCACCCTGCTTTTAAGCACCATCCACAACCTGCCTTGCTCATCTCTGTAATGCAGGGAATAAATGTTCAGATGCATTAGCATCCTAGGAGTCTGTGGTCTTGAACAGGAACTGGCAAAACAGCAATAAACATCTCAGAGCAAGGAGGAGCTGCCATCAGTATTTGAAAGCATACTGCATCAGGATACTTTGGATGCTTATGTCCAGAATGAAAGTGTGAGGCAGACACTTTGAGCTGGTCTCAAACAGCCTTTTCATCTGATAGAAGGATATTATTTCTGCACACACACCCCAGTTTCACATCACTGCTAACAGAAAAAAGGGGTGGAAACAGTCTCTGTGACCGTGGGGTTCATGGAAGGCAAGAATCCATTTAGAAAGATAATCAGAAGTTTAAGACACAAATTGCGAAAGACCTAAATTTGTTTACCTGCGGACCCACTCTGTTGTACAATGACTGTCCAGAGAAACTCCCTGTCACACATACCCCTTGGAAGAAGCCACACTTTCAGAGCGAAGTATCCACACACAATTTTACAACCCACCAGGATGCAATGAACCACCCAGGTCACAGAGCAGGTCTGGGTGGGACAGGCAGATGGTGAAATCCCTGCTCCACCAGAAGCCAGCTCTCCATCACGAATCATTTGCAAAGTAAAGTCCCTGCAAGGATGGTAGGTGGCACATGTCCCTGCTGAGCCCAGGGACAGCTTAGCAATACTCATACCAAACAACTCTAACAGCTGCTGCACCCTGGGGATCCTCAGCACTTGCAATGCAGAGCTGATCTGGAGCAGGATACTCTGGCTGGTGATTGACTGCCCCAGTGTTTGAGTTTTGGCAGCAGTTCACAGGTTTGTCCAGCCTTTGCTGAAGCAACAGAAGTTTGGCAGATGGCTCCTTGGTACCCTGAGGACCCACCTAATTTTACTCTGCAGACACTACCCCCTCCCTTTTGTGGGCCCTCTTCACTAAGCCACTATACTGTGCTACCTCTAAATTATCTCAAATCAGCAGTACTCCTGCCTCTTGCTCTCTCTCAACACCATTGCAAACAAGCAGAGGTTTTCTAAAGAAAGCTCTCTCTCAACACCATTGCAAACAAGCAGAGGTTCTCTAAAGAAAAACACATGCCTCAGAGAAATACATGCCTGAGAAAAATCACTCCAACTCTCAGGTCTCTCCATGAAGCAGGGATTGTTTCAAGTAATCAGCTGTTGTGCACATACAAAGAGAGTTTATCAACCACGGCCAAAGCATCCTTCCTTTGCACTGGTGGCCTTGTATGATGTACAACTTGTGCTGCCCCAACGCTGAATCTTCCAGCACTTGGCTCAGAACACACCCATAGAGAGGAGTGCCTGCAGAGATGCTCCATGGCACTCCTGCAGAGAGACTGCCTCTTCAGCCCGCAGGAATCAAACCCCAAACCATCTCTTATACCAAAGCTTATACAAAATCAGTTGCCAGACTTGCCTGGGTGTGATGGGCAAGAATACAAATGACCATGTTGGGGTGGAGGCGGGGACAGAAAGTACTCTGAATAACATCCATGTCTTTCAGCCATGCAAGTTGACAACAGTAAAGAAGGATTTGCTGAACAAAAAGCCACTGGTATGTGCATTAGGATCCTCACTGCTCCTTTCCTTCTCAATTTGATGGCACAGAGATGGAACTAGTAAATCAAACACTCCGCTTAAGTACAAACAGCATGAGAGAGACACTTCCACACGGGTCAGTTGTGCAAGAATTTTCTGTGCGGATTAAGAAGCTCTAATTTTTCTGTTGTCTCAAGTTTTGAAAAGAGCAGCATGTAGGCTTCTTGGATTTTTTTTTCACATCACCACTACTACAAAGGATGTTCTTACACTCCCCAACGAACCAAAGCTGTAATTGAATGGGAACATTTGCACAGGGTCTCCTACATGGTTAACCTCACCTTTCTCCCAGCAAAAGCATGCCCCAAAACCAACTCTCTCTCTGTGTAAATCAGCAGAGCTAGGACAGATTCACTGAGAGCATTAAACTGCTAACATCTGCTGAAACCCATGAACTAAGGATATGACTGATGAAAAAGCATTTGGAGGAGAAAAAGGCTTCTTTCTACTAGCTAAACCAGAAAGGCTTGGACGACTCTCAGCAGTCTATCAAATTGCTTCAAACGCTGGGTGTGCAACTTCCAGTTTCATTACAAATACTGCATTTGACTTTCTCTCTGTTTTAATGACCTATGCACAGACAGAATTAAAGTGTGACTGAAGCTACAAAACTAATAGCACTCGCAGTTGCCTATTACACACCCAAATCACTTCAATAACATATGCATGTGGCTTGGCTTGACAATATACTAACTGGACCCTGTGGGAGTCAGGTAATTGCTGTTTATAGCATGGAAATACTCATCTATATGGGAGTTAGCAGCTTCAGTGAGTTTGTGTGAAGTTCAGACTCAACACAACTCAATGTTTATGCTCCCATTGAAAAGTGTACCTTCAGTTCTTGGGAGCAGGGAAGAAGACAGCACCTCAACTGAATGGGAGCATCCTCCTGTAGTTCAATATTCTACAATTTTACACTTTTGGTGAATTCATCTCAATCCCACTCTTGCCCTGAGAGTGCAATGCTACTACTCAGCCGAAGGCTGACTTTTTTTGACAACGTCTCGTTTAATTCAAGAATTTGGCGAGATTAAGGGAGCTTGTCAGTGCCTCAACAGCGCTGATGTGTTACACAGACAAGTTACTTGGAGACACAAGCAAAACCAACTGCACGATATGCAGGCTGGGGGTCCCAGCCCTGAGGTGCGAGTCCCAGTGCAGCTTCCATGGTGCAGCTGGTGTCTCTCGGGATCTAGGAATAATGAGGACAGAAGCAGGCTCTGAGCTTTTTCCCTCAGGGTGCTGTGAAAAGGGTTTAAGAAAAAAACAAGAGGGAAAAGAGAAAACAATAAAAGAGGGAAAGGGATAAGGGAAGAAGGAAGAAGGAAAAGAGGAACAGAAAGGAAACAGAAAAAAAGTTTTAAAAAAAAAAAGAAAAAAAAAAGAAAAGAAAGGAAAAAGAAAAAAATAAAAGTAAACGGGGAAAAGTGCCCCCGGCTGAGCGCAACCCCCGCACCCGCACGGGCACACGCCGCCCCTTACCGCACCACCGGCTCCCTCCATCTCCCATCGCCGGCCGCGGCGGATCGCAGCCGCCCTCCCGCCGGGCCGCGCCGGGCCGAGCCG
>NW_026623247.1:4715801-4730741 GCF_030028575.1 Malurus melanocephalus | reverse complement strand
GGGGGGAGAGAAAGAGAATTATTTCAGGATTAGCGCAGCAATAGAGTGAAAAGCTCAACCCAGACCGCGTGCCCGCAGCAGCGGCGCTGGGCAGGAACACGTCCAAAGCCCGCGGGGGCTGGGACATGCCGTACTCTGCTCCTAAATCCCCTCAGTACGGCTTGCAGTTGCTGGGGAAAAAAAAAAAAAAAAGAAAAAAAAAGAAAAAGCAGAAGCCTTTTCCAGCCCTGGGGCTTTCCCTCGCAGTCCGACTTCAAAAAGCAGAAGAGCGCAGATGTCTTCGGAGTAACCCCATCTGAACACTTGAAACTGATTTTCCACTTTTGTTTTTTTCACGGTTCGCTGGAAGCTCTCTTTCATCGTCACGTTTTAGAGAACGCAGCCGCATCATTAGAATTGCTCTAACTAGGACCTCTGCACATTGTTCTTTTAAATAAAAGTGAGATTTCCCTGTCAAAAGCTGGGCTTTAGAAAATGCCCCCAAATCTCATTATCCCTGTTGGAGAAGTTAATTGCACGCGTAGCTGAGAGATTTCATAAAGAAGGATGTCAGTTTCTGTCGGTTCAGTATATTTGTGTTTTGTTCTGCAGTGACAGCAAACTTTTTGTTTTAACCCATCAAAATTGAGGATAGGCTTTTTGGAGCAATCTCCGAGGGCCACACTCTGTGTTTTCTTTGTCCTGAGTATGGATAAAAAAAGCTGCATGTTAGGCAGTAGGCAAAGTTGTTTTCTGATGCTGTGCTGCTGTGAAAGGCTTTGGACAGTTCTGGCGGTAGAAGTGCATCACCATGAAGTCACTGACCTAAGTGTACCACACCCACACAGAGAAGCATCTCTGTGGCTGAGGAGACAGCATAGACCTGCCTTGTTCCCACTGGCCTCACAGCTTAGTGCCAGAGCCACCCTCCCTACCAGCACTGGGCAATCACAACATTTCTACAGCCCCATGGAAAAAAAAAATAAATCCACTTCTGGAAGGATAAGAGTAAGTCCAGGCATAGTGCATGAAGCACCCTGGCCTGAAGCTTTCCCTGTTTGGCAGTAAGACAGGGGTAGCAGCACCATCTCTGGACTCTTCCAACTTGTCTGGAGGCTCCATTCAGCAGCTCCTCCCCATGCTCTTCCCAATGCAGTTGCGGCATGCAGAGTCCACGCTGTTTCTCCTTACCAGAACCCCCTCTTTCTCACCTGTTCCAGCTCCACACTTCCCCAAGCATGCCTTACACCCATATTATCCGGCAGCAGACTGCACCGCCTATGTCGTCTGGGTGCTTCAGACCTGGTGTACACTGTATTTCAGAAGGCATTCTGCTCCTTCCCTACAACACTTCCTCTCTCCATCCTATGCCTCTCGCCTGCTTCCCAGCACCACAAGCTGTGTTTACCCTTACCCATCCCAGGAGCAGCACAGGATCTGCTCCCTTGCCCTACTCAGCTGCCCTCCAATGCTATTGTTTCTGTCCTCTGGAAACAGGTGAGTGAAAACCTGTCTTTCCATCCTCTGAAACAGCTGGCACAGGTCCCGAAGAGGTCCCTGTGATGCAGCTCTTCTGTGCCCATCATCTGTGGCTGAATTACGCCGGCAGGGTTGGGTGATATGCTGAAGGGCTTCATCCCTCTCCCCCAGCCGCAGCTGTGATGCCAAACATGTTTATGCCCCACCAGGGTTTTGTCCCATCTGTCAGACACCCCTGAGGCCTCGGGAGCCGGTTTGGGGGCACAGGCTGCAGATTCCCCATCTGTGCCGCATCTGAGCTGGCTAATGCAGCAGAAAAAGAAACCACCCAGCGCCTGGGTCTCCGAGGAGTTGATGCACTCTGCTTGCCTCTCCCCTGACAGGCTGAGGTCATGCGACTGCAGGCCAGGAGGCAGCTGGGAGAAAAAGCAGGGCTGGAGTGGGGGTTGGTGCTGCTCCTTGCAAGGCTCTTCACCCTGCCCTGGGCACCTAGATGGTGGATGCAGCCATTGCACCCCAGTTTGGAGATTTTTCCTCCCTATTTGTGTTGAGAAGAATTTGACCTTTTCTTTCGGATCCAGACATCCGGCCTTAGTTACCCACATGCTCTGTGCTGAAGGACTGGGAGAGGAGAGCATTTGCCATCCTGCAAGCCTCTGCTATGCAGGCATCTAGCTGTTTTATCTTCACTGCAAAAGAGGATGATGGGGTCCTGACATTGGCATTTCTTGCCACAAGCTGGCATTTCTTGCATCACTGGTCATTGCTTTCTGCAGAAGGGCCATATTAAATCCTAAAACATTTCTGTGAAAGGGCAATCAGCAGAGAAATGTAGTGGGCCTAGTACATTTATAAAGGAAATATGTATTTTTTGTCTCAAGGCTTGATATAAGTTACCAGGTAGTTATAGAAAAAGATACAAAAGATTTGTCACCAAAAGCTGACACAGAAACTGGCAGCTTGCCAAGCAATTATGGGTTACTTATCACAGTTACAGAGCACTCTTAATTGCTTAAGAATTTTGGTTTGAGCATATAGCATGTATTTTTACAAATCCCAAAAAAAAAAAAAAAAAAAAAAAAAACAACAAAAAAAAACCAAAAAAACCCACACAGGCTGAATGCCTGTGTGAAGGTAACAGACAAGCCACCCTGGTGCAGTGGCTAAGCTGCTCCGAATTCCTGCATCACAGGCAGTCATGGGGAGCAGGGTACCAAAACTGGGCAGGTGCCCTGCCTATGTGTGGGTGCTGGGCTGAGGCTGAGCAGGACACAGGAAAAATGGGAGACTCTATCAGAAACTGGTGGCTGTGGCAGAAAGAAGTGTGAAAGCTCCAGGAGGGGTGGCTGGATCTCACAGCTTGGCTAAGGGGGGATTTATGTGACAGGTGCCTATCATCTGAGATTGCCAAGGTAATGGTATTGAAGATATCAAAATTGGGTATGCCAGGTAGCAAAATTGGTAGCCAGGGCAAAAAAAGTAATTACGGTGGACTGCTTGTTTGCAAAGTGTTTTGAGTGGAAAACAATAGATCAATAAACAGGAAAATGGGTAAGATAGACAGTGTCAAGGACTGCCGAGGTGTGTTTGTTAAGCAAGCCCACACCTGACCACCAAAGTGGGAGCACGGCAGCAAACCAAAACTGTTTTCTTGACTATAGCATATGGGTCAAACCTGCTTCTGGTCACAACACAGGAATCATAGGACGCTTTCTCTCTCCCATCAACAGGGCAGCATGGATTGAGCATTGCTGTGTCAGTGCCTGCTACAGACAGATGGTACCAATCTCTTCTCACTACTTCCTAAGAAAAATCTTAATTGTCTGGGTCAAAAATTCACAGCTGAAAATACCCTACTTCACCACCCTANCTACTTCACCACCCTATAGCAAAAAAAAAAAAAAAAAAAAAAAAAAAAAACCCAGAACGAAAAGGGAGTGTATCAAAATCAGTGTTCTGTAAAGAGTAGCCAAAGCATAAAATCTACTTTTTTGCCCATAAAGTTGCTGTCTTGCTCAGTATTCTCCTCTCACAGGGAAATAGTACGGGAAACTCACTTCCAAATAATCTATTCATATTCAAAAGGCAGAAAACCAAAAGTAAACAATCATGCAGGTACTCACCAGAAAATTTCTCAGGACATTGCATTTCAAATCAAAGAGAATTTCTTTTGTCTTTAGGAAGAAGAAGGCTAGCAATATCATTAAAAACTAGCTATCATTAAAAACGCCTAACCAGAAACTCCACTATCTACAGATGGAAAGACTGAGTTAATCATTTATTGGATTTTCTTCTATGTGTCTGGATTTTCTGGACACAGCTGGGAAAACATTTTTTTTTCTTATTTTACTAAGAAAAACATAGTCACCATCACAACCTTTTTTTTCTTTTCCTGAATTAAGGGTGGAAAAGAAGCTGCAACAGCACAAGGGGAACTGCAGACTTGGAGGTGAAGTTCAGACTGAGAAAAACCTGGCACATGTAAAGATGGTAACCTTCCTATTACTTCTTAAAAAGAGTCAGGTATAAATCATTATAATGAGGCCCAGGGTGACAGCCACAGCATGGAATGGGCCAGTGAACACACTGGCTAGTTAGCCAGCTTCACTGTGAGGAGGTGTATGCTTCAAGCCAAGCCAGTGTCATCATTCGCTTGGCATTTTTCCCACAGGTTGTAACGTTTGTTTGGCCTCATACCCAAAGCTCCTGGAAACTTCCCTTTTATGGGTTAACTGACTCTTGTCCTGCTCCTTCCCCCATGGACAATTCTCTAGAGTCTTGCGATGGCCAGGAAACAATCCAGAGATTTCACTTCACTCCCTCCTCCATCTGACATGTTCATGGGGAGGAAAGGAAATGACCAACATTCCCTGCCTGGGGAGCCCTGTAACTGTCCAGAATTAGACCATTTGATGGGAAATCTCAAATGTTTGTTATTCCACCCATCAGACTGTGGGGATCTCCAATTTTATATTTATTTCCATATAAAAGCAGGGACTTCTCGGATCTGCTGTCTTTAGATATCTCCTTATTAGCCAAGTCAAGTTGAAGAATACAGAAAATCTTGCTGAATATCCCTGCTTTGGCAGGTTCTTGGTTACCTCGAGGGTCTCTCTCTTAATCTTAACCCTTGCTCTTCCCCATGTCTAGCACATCTCTCTCTCTAACCTCATTAGAAAAGGGCTGCAGGGTCCTGAAATCAGCCAATCTACAGTGGATACAACCTTCTGAGCAGGCTGCCATCCCCTCCTGAGCAAACAACCACAGCTCCTAGATGTTTGTGTGGAGCTGATGAGCCCACAACAGAGACAGGGCATTAAATCTTTTCCTTGCCAACTCCCTCCAAAAACAGCCTTATGCAGCAATCAATCATGGTGCCCTGTGGGAGCCCTGCTAAAGGTTTCTCAGAGGACCATGAGGAAAGGTCCCAGCCAGACTGATGTTGGCCATGTTCTTCAAGAAGTGACAGAAAAATAGTTAGTTGCTCCTGCACTACCAAATTCTACCGAGTTCTACTCCTGCTGCTTCCCAGCACTAAGGGTACAACCTGGCACATTCCTCTCTGGATGGGGGAAAGCCCTCCATCCTGCTCCCGGCAGGGAAGCAAGAGACTGGATTTATAGTCCAGCAAGGGGACCACCAACAATGGAGGCAGGGAAAAAGAAATTTCAGCCAGTTCTCAGGAGCTCAGTGTTGTTTCTCTGTCTGGATCTGTGCCATATTAGATCATTAGATGGAGGTTTCTACGGATCAAATCACCAAGACTCCTTCCCTTCCCCCAACTTGCCACATAAAGAATAAAGGACAGAATCCTGTTTTGGTTTATTTGCAATGTCATCCATGTGCAAAGGTTGGGTTGGCCATGGGAAAACAAGAGGGAAGGCACTGTGTCATGGTTTAAACCCAGACTGAAATCATGCACCATGCAGCTGCTCATTCAACTTCCTCCCCTGTCCCCCCTCCCTCCAGTGGCATGGGGAGCAGAATCAAAGTAAAACCTGTATGTTGAGGAAAGAACAGTTTAATAATGAAAATAAAGTCAAATACAATAATAATAAAAATAGTAAATAGTAAATAATAAAAATGATAATAAAAAAGAAACAAGCCATGCACAATTCAATTACTGACCTCCCACTGACTGAGCCACACCTCCCCTTCCTGAAAACAGATTATCCTCCCTTCCAGGTAACTCCCCCCCAAGTTTGTGTACTGGACATGACGTTCTGTGGTGTGGAACATCCCTTTGGTCAGTTTGTGTCACCTGTCCCGGCTCTGCTCCCTCCCAGTTTCGTTTGCGGACCGCCTCCCTGGCAGAACATGAGACAAGGGAAAAGAAGTCTTTGACTTAGGATAAACAAGACTTGGCAGAGTACTGAAACATCAGTGTGTTATCAACACCATTCTTATTCCTAATCCAAAACAGAGCCCTATAACAGCTATTGAGAATGAATTAACTCTGCCCTAGCTGTAACAAGGGCACACTGCCTTGTACATGCAGTCGAGCATGTACAGCATGCGTCACACCAGGAATCATCCGCCCCACAAGTCAATCTGGTATGCTCAAACACACAGGTGAGGAGAGCATGCTGTATTTTAGAAGAAGATAAATGCTTCAGGTGGTCTTTTGCCCTCCTGAATAACATATGTCATTCTACAGAGCTTTATTCTTTCTATGGAAACCTTAGTATGTCTCACAGAAATCTTTTTGGTCTTGACCTCCAAAGGAGATGCCAAACACTGTAACTATATGGCATGCTATCATCAAGGGAAGCATACAGTTCAAGCCAAGATATGGTGGCTTCGTGGTTTTGGCGTCCTTAGACCCTGGCATACTCCTGTTGAGTCTCCTGTACAGTTTTCCCGTTTTCATGAGTGTCTTCTTTATCCTGCTACAGATGGTTCAGAGGACTGAGACTGCACATCAGATACAAAGCCGGTGAGACATGAGGAGAAGGGAGCATTTGTTCAATGGTCATTTTTTTTGGTAGGCCAGATAGCAGCTTTTTGCAGCACTATCAGCACCTGGAAAACCTGAGTCAGAGAAGGACTGCTGCAGCTATAGTTGCAGATTGCACTGACATGCAACAAGCAGCCTCAGAGTCAGGCAAACATAAGGCATATCACCCCACTCTCCTCCCCAAAATGAGGTAATTATGGTCTGTAATGCTGGCATGTTCATACAGCAGCCTGTGGCTGAAGTGCTGCAGTCAAAAATGGAAACAACATTGCTCTGAAGTACTAACAAGATCGCTTCCTCTGCTTAGATTAAGCTGCAATGTGTGTCGACAGCAGAGAGCTTGAAATGAATGGGCACATCCACATCCTCCCCAGCTCTGCCCAGGCAGCAAGCATGCATCAGTCACAAATGACAGGTGGAAAGTCAAATGGGGACAAGCCTATTTTCCTGGGACAGAGTGAGCCTAGCCAATGTGAACGGATCATTATTGGCTTTGGTCAGAACTGGAAGGTCTCAGCTGGCAGGTCTCTTGGCAGATTTTCTAAACTAAGGAAAACACCATTCATTCCCTCAGAGAACAGGAGCCAAAGCTGAAAAAGACTTGAGACAGAAGTATCATGTGTCCAGCCAGAGTGTGACACCAGAGACAGCCACTCTTCTAGTGCAGCACCATGGTAACAGCTACTGTCTGCTGTGTGGTGTGCTGTATCACCAAACATGGGGGAGTATGGTGTTTTCTCCTCCTGTGACTCGTTTCTTGGGGCAGCCTGCCACACAAGGCTACTGCAAAGCCTGCTGCGCTGGTATCAGCCTGGAAGGGTCATCTGAAGGGATGGAAAGCCGTAGGAGAGCAATAGTCCCACGGTACCTGGCAGCACAGTGCAAGAATGGAGGAATAGCTTTGCATCAAGAGACAAAGGAGCATATGCTTCCATCTTGTCTTCTCATGTGATGCTACCATTCCTTGTTCTTCTCCAAAGACGGACACCAGACATCCTTTTACGCTTTTCATCTCTCTTGGCTCCCTAAAAATCAATCTCAGCATGTATCCACTACATGTCCACCTGTACCACCCTCCTTCCTCACAACCAAACTCCTCCTCTTGCTCCTCATGGCCCTGGCTTCCAACAGCACTCAAATTCATACCCCAGCACTTGAGCTCTCAGTCCCCCTACTCTCATCCTCTGTAGTGCTGCTGCCCTATTGGTGAAGAGTCCCAACCCCACCACCATACACCCCAACATTCATGCTTCTTATCTCCTGAGCAATCATTTGTCATATTAATATTGTCCTTTCCCCAGCTAGTGGTTAATTATCACCTTGTCCATGGCCAGGACCCAACACTTCATCAATGAAATGGGGTACAAACTTGGTATTTCCTACTACTTGAAGCACCAGTACAAAATATATAGGAAGTTCCTACCCGCCCCACTCTCATTTCTTCCTACCATTTGGTAGTTGGCACCAAATGCTACATTTAACCAGGCTCACCCTTTGCAGATGGAATGGTCTGGCCAAAGATCATCATTTTGCACTTAAGCTTTTTTTACTTCTTTTCTTTTTCCGTCAAATTAATTGCTGTTATCACCTTTGCTCACCTTACACTTTACCTCAGCCTTACTTTTCCATCAGCAATAAGGTAAAACAGCTCTCACCTGCTCTTGTGCAATAGCCTGCAGCATTAGTTTTCACTGTTTGCATACATTTTCCTCTGCATCCTAGATGTCGGCACTAAAAGCCAAAGCAGCTGCTATACAGCTGCTATATATATATATCTCTTTCTTTCCCTTACTTCCACAAAATCCTCACCAGAATGCAGAAGGCATGAAATGGTCAATGCAATACTCTAGCATGGTTTTCCTCCAAAGCAGGTTTCATCTGAATAACCAAGGGTATTGGTGGGCCCTGTCATTCATCAGCCCCTATCATCCCTATCACCATGTGGATTGAGCGCCTACAGGTGGAACAGATGTGCTGCTCCTGACCTTCTTAAATCCACAAATCTTTTTTTTTTTTTTTAAACTTGGTTTTTTTTTTCATCCACTGTCATATTGACTTCTTACAATTTCATCAAGACAGCTTTACAACTCCCTGAGTATCTCAGGATCAAATCCAATTCAAAATTCAGCCCAAGGGAAAAAAAACTCAGTTCCATAAGTGTGTGTTCCAATCCTTCACAATCATTTTCCATTTATATACTTTTAATTAGAATGCTAGATTTTTGATAATTGGTGCAGAAGCAACATGCTGGTTTCTTCCCTTGATGTCAGAAATGCTCTTTTCTGGCTTGAAAAACTTGATGCATTCCTGTTTTCTGAGAAGGCAGAGGATGGAGAGGTATATATGGTGATGAAGTGATAACTATATGAGACAGTTGTGGGAGATACAAGCTTTATTCAATACCTGCTGGAATTGGTCGGAAGCTATCACTGCCTGCCTCAACCTTTGTAGTCTCTCTTGGTTCTTCCCACACTTTGGATTTTCATGGCAGTCTTAAAAATAATTTTTATGATTCCAATCCTACAGARCACTTCCAGCCTTCACTGCTTTAACTACTAGTGGCAAATAGTCAGCTGTGCTGAGGATGAGGCTGTTGTGCAAGTGTTTTCAAGTACAGGACAATAAATTCTTAATTATAGTTTTTCATACTGGTAGACTTGTCTGAAGTCCAGGCTGTACACTCAGGAATTAATCCTCCTGCACCACTTGCCAAAAATGCAAGCCCTAGCAATCTGACTTCTCAGATGAAACAACTGAGGTAGAGAAGTTAAATGACCTGATCAAACCACGGATGCAAGTTAGTGTTATGCTCAATATGAAAAGGCTGTTCTATGCATGGCCATAAACCAAATGTCTCTCAGCAAGGCGCCTCTCAGTCCCTACTAAATATATGGTTCCATCCCACTGCAGGTAGATACATACATTGAAATTAGACAGGTACATCACTGCCAAAGATCTCAGATTCACATTCACATTTTTAGCTAGACAAGAACTGTGTGGAAGTGCATCTACTACATCCAAAGTGGCCACTAATTAGCCAGCTAGCCCAGCTGACTCAGGAGTGAGCTTTGTGGAATGAGAGATCAAGGAGGGCCTGAATTTCCCCAGGTTGCCTGAGCTGTTGGAACTGGGTGGGAAAAGAAATATATCCCTGAGGCACTCAGGTTTGTCTCTGCATCCCCCTGCTTGAATGGGGAAAACCTTTCAGTCACTGAGCTCAGCTCAATAAACCTGACTCACCTGACTCACATCTTGGATTTGAGTTTGAAGGGATTTTCTGAGTTGGATGGAAGATCTTTGCTTCTCTTTGCAGGTCGGTATTTGCAAATGCGTTTGTGGCTCCCTTGATACCAAAAGGTGATCACAATTTTCTGTAGGAAAAATATAAAAGCTCAGCTTTTCCAAATTCATGCAGCAGTTCTGTAGACATACCTGTGAAAGGCAAACACTGGATGTTAGCAAAAGCCAAGAATACAATGGAAAATCCTCCTATTTTGCATTATGGGATTATTGCTAAAATAACTTGCCTAAATAATGGACTTGCTTAAATAATGGCTTTGATCTCTAATGAAAATAAATACTGCAAGCCTATGATGACACAAAATTACCATATCATCTGGTGGTATGACAGGAATCCTTTTTGCATTTTCTGCATTCACCCTGCATTTCCTGCAGAGAATGCATTTTTTTTTTTTTTTATGGAATGTGTACATCACAAAGGTAATCTTTGTACTGAGGTTATGGACCTCAAGCCATGCAGCTGCACTTGATGCAGTGTGAGGATTTGCAAGTACCTCATCAGGGGTCTGTTCTGGATATGAAGCGTTCAAACACATGGAAAGACTCACTGCACTATGTGCACTGAGGTAACCTGGAAAAAAGGGATTGTCAAAGGTCTTTTATACTTGAAATTAACAAAGCCAGATCTCTGGAATCTAAGGCAGACTTTACAAGACTTGGCAGGGATTGGGTATAGAATCCAGCATTTTAGTCTGGCTGAAGTGTGAGGCTGCAGATCTAGTAGAGGATGGTAGTGGAAGTGAACAGAGCAACACACTATCTCAACAGCCACCACCATCATGGGGTTTCCTATAGATCAGAATCCATAGAAGATCTGGCAGATTGTAGTGTGTATACCACACAACTCTGCTTTACAACTAATGAATCTCAAGCTACTGGGATCTTCTCTAAGACAAGACAAATCACCAGTCAAAAACTCCTTTTATGGACTGGAATTATTCTTGGGGTATGGCACTTCTATATATTTCAAATGGAATTGCAGTGATAGAACGGACAGCTATGGGGAAATGTGCCTGCCAGAGGTACCCACCAAGACACAAATGGGAGATGGAAAATGCTGATAAGAGAGCATGAGGTATGCCCAAAAGAGTGAATCTGTGGGAAGAGAGACTTCACAAAATGTTGTACTCTTTGTTACCATTGGCAGAAGTTCGTTGTGATTCATGTGCCCTGCCAGCAGGCAAACAAGCCCATAGCTGGCCTTGTCGGACCAACACAACTGGTCCCTTTCAAATTCTGCCAGCTCTAACTAGAGGATTCCTTCATTCTCTTTGCTAGCAGAGGGAAGAGCTCCTGCTTCCCAAAGGGCAGCTCCCTGGTGAACACCCAGGTTGCTTCCCCAACATCACAGACAAGGAAGGAATAATGAAAAGATTGGCAGAACTTAGTTATGGCACAACATTCACCCTTGTTTATCCCTCTCTGAGTCTGCATCGATCCCAGCAAGAAATTCTTCATGGCATATAGGGGGCAGAGCTGCATTACAATGTTTAATCTTGAGGCAACCCTGATTGTTTTGGTAGTCAAAACAGAAAACTCAGTGGAAAAGGACTAGCTCTTGGCAGTAGTTGTCTGTTATGAGAGTACTGTAAAAATGTTCAGGTATAAATACAAGTTTGTTTCTCACAGAGATTGACATTATCTTAGAGAATATGTATTGGGAAAACCTGGAAAGTCAAGTAGTTAAAAAATGTCACAGCCTTCTTTAGTCAGGAAAGAAAGGCTACAAGCCCTTAAGCCTTACGGAATTTGAGGGTGAAGAGCAGGGATGGTAATACGTGAGTATATTACTTACATTTGGTCAAAGTGTTGACCAGGATTTTAAAAAATTGTATTTTTAGCCCCCAAGTGTCAAATAATGCCTGAAGGCAGGGGGCAGATGTTTGCCACATCCCTTTGGGGTGCAGACTGAGGGGTATCTTTAGATTGCTTTCCCATTGCCCTTGGATGCTGCATAGGCCATGTATGTGTCATGGATTGTTACTCTGTAGTCCATATTTCACAGGATAAAGATGCTAATCTAGACCATACCAGCTGTGTGAAGGCAGGAATGCCATTTTAACCATCCCTATTAATTTTGGGCCTGGATATACCTTTTTTTCCTATGTAATCTTTTCAAATGTGTCACTGTCTTAACAAGTGGAAGACATCTAATCTACATTTCCCTTACTGTAATTTCAGCCAGCTGCATTTATCTTATCCAGCAGAGAGAACAGATTACACCTTTCTTTCCTGAAGCACTCCTGTAATTACATGGACAAGGATCGTATGACCCCCAAGTTACCTCTTCTCTAAATTAAAACAAACCTGGCTTCTGTTCAGCATTCCTTGTAAGTTCTGATGCCTGTGTAACTTGTTTGTATTGAGACAGGCCTAGCAGCCAGATAAAGCAAAAATGCAACACTCTACCTTCTCATTAGACCTGAGCAGTGATTACTGAAGCTACCTGTCACCAAGTGTGAAGAAAATGTTTAGGGCTTGTAGACTACAAATTTTTGGGATGTGGAGCTAGAAGTACCTAGATTCAAACTCAAGTTCTGCTGCGGCCAGTCTGTYTGATACTGGGCAAATTGAAGCCCAGTTCACAGCTCCTTCTCTTGAAAGACAGGTCTATAAATAACAACTTGCTTTACTTAGCAAAGGATGGCCAAAGTAATATAACACTGGAGATTGTGCAGATGTTGTAACTTCTGGTGTAAGAGCTCACTGTTACGACATTCTTCCATGTGGAGAGGTGTCTTCTCCTAGAAGTCATTTCAAATTTTTGTTACTAAAATATTCCAGGTGTTTTTAAAAATCAAAGTTCTTCAAGAGGACTACATCAAATTATTGAGATATCAGTAGCTTCCAAATAAACATGGGGAAATTTATGACTTCAGAATATCAGGAACCCCCTGGGTAAGTATTGATATTTGAAGCTCTCCAAGTGAATGATTAAACCAATTTGCCTAATGTTGCTGTGACCCATAACTATCCCAATATCAAGACATCCAAGACTGCTGGGAGGACTCTCTCTGTAGTAGGTATATTCCTTCCTACAAGTTCCTCCTTCCTACAAGTTGATTACAACAGAATCTTTTCCAGTGTAGGCTGTTGTTTTTACTTTTATTTCACTGTAGAATAGATCTACATGGAATCACTCAAACACTTACTGGTAAGACTTTCTCCAGACTGGAGCTTTCCCTAAAATCACCTTCCCTTAGCTGTGCTAGCTGAGAGACTCTGTATCAAAGCTTTGTTCATATTTCCTAACTTAAAACAAGAAGGATTTTTTTTTGTTCTGATTTTGATACATTAAATTCTAAGAGAGATCTCTCTGCAGAAGCATTCACAAAGAGCACCATTTCAGAGATATGAAATAGCATGGGCATACTAAAAGACACCAACTTGGTTTTACTTTTTATTGAAAGAATGCATCCCACATGGGTAGATGTAAGCAAGCAAAAAGAAGCCTGTATTTTTTTTGTAAATGGGAGTGGGCACTGATATAAGTTAACAATCCCCAGATGAGCCAAGCCCACTTACAAACATTCTTCACATTGCACATCCACTTAATTCATATCAATTGATAGTAGGAGGGCTGAGGTGTAATCTCACAGCTCCTCTGCCTAGTACCACTCTAGGGACTGCTTTGAGGAGCGTGGTGGCAGAACTTGTCTGTTCTGCTCCCGGTCTCCATTCTCTTGGCCCATCGGTTTATTTAACTGAGCTATATCCAGCTCAGCATGTTTAACCTGCGTTAACCATAGCTCACTCACAGGTAGATGAAGTTGTTCAGCCTTCAGCTGTGCCCATTGCACAAGGATTCAGATGAGAAGGACAGAGACAGGGCTGGTACCATGCTGGACTGATGCTGAGGTAGCTAACAAACACTATTGCAAATTTGCCCCATGTGATTAGCACCGCAGCTCATTACCCTGAAGATCAACAGTGCCTCCTGAATTTTGGCAAGGGACATTTTATAACACAGAACCTCTCATCTTGCAATACCAAGAAAAGCAGGTTTTTTTAAAGCTTGAGGGAAGAGTAACCAAGGCAGAAACAGACTCCTATTATCCGTGCTCATTTCAATGCTACTCCAGGCAAAGGAAGTCCTGAAAGAGGTTATTTAGAGAGAGTGGAAGAAGGAATAACTCTTCCAGGCAAGTGAGGGAGAGCTGTTTTTCTACAAGAAAGAGATATTTATCTAAGCAATGCATGAATAATTAGGAGAGGTGAGCTTCTGGAGTTATTAAGCCTTGCTTAGAAATCTCACGCACTTTTTTGGCTCTTCGATTTTGAAAAATCTGCTAGGGCTTTAGGCCAAACTCAAGACCTGAATGAGGGCAGAGGTGCTTGCTCAAAACAACAGAGCAACATGGCTTGCTAACCCTAAGGAAGCCAAGTGCAGCCATCAGGCAGTTCCTTTCATTAACAGAGCCACTGGACTTCTGCTGCAGGCTGCTTGGTCAGATTCATAAGTAGAATTACTGGTATTATAATGGGTCACAGATAAAGAACAAAATACCTAGAAATTAAATGCTTACTATGTGCTTACTGGTGGATCTCCACCCAGGTTGATGAGTCCCACAGTAAATCAGCAGTGCTGTCCTTAGACTTGGGGCCCGGCAAGGGTCAGTCACTCTCTTCCCCACCCCACGCCTCCATTTGTCATGACTGCAAAGGACTGTGTCTTTTCTCCACCTACAGGCTGGGCCTGGCATAAAACTGCAAGGTGAGAAGGTGCTTTCTCCAGTCAGCTGCCTTACACTGGACTGTCTTCCTTAATAAAAATCTGATGCAATGGGTATTTTTGCTTGTCTCTTTTAATACATAGGATGTTAGGAGGCACAGTATTTTTCCTCAGCTGAAATCAAACAGGATTTCTCCAAGTCAAATATGGCCAATTCTCTGTGTGGACGACTGAAAACACCTGCCCAAGGAATGGTGGGGTGGCCCTGAAATAATGATCTCAGCTACCTGGCTTTACCTGCTTTCATACAGAGATGATAGAGGCTGACACAAAGCAATATTTAGCTCTCATCTTACACTCATTCCTCTTCAAGAAAACATGGTTTCCAAATCCAGGTGCAGAAAGACAAATTACTTTTTGGTAGAACTGCTTTGTTAAGTTAAAGCTTGACATGCTTCAGTGATCTCAGAGCTAGTGGGAGGTTTACAAAGCTTGGGGAGAAGGATGTACTGCTGATAATGGACAAAAATATTGCAGATTTTATGTGCCACAA
>NW_026623247.1:4632630-4715780 GCF_030028575.1 Malurus melanocephalus | reverse complement strand
AAAAAAAAAAAAAAAAAAAAAAAGCAGAATTTATGTGCCACAAGGACTTTTGGCAGAACTCCTAAGATAAGGAAGAAACTAATAAAGCAAACACAGCAACTGTGCTGAGATCAGCTACAACTGGATAAAAAGTAATTCTGTCAGAGGGAGAGTGGGACCACTGACTCACAGCCCACCAACTAAAGAAACCCACCAAATCAAAGAGAAAATCAGAGCATGTGGACTAATTATTATCATGTGGACAAGGAAGAGAATCATTTAACTAATAGAAGGTATAATACTAATTAATAAAAAAATCTGTAACTTGTAACCAATGAACTGTGATTTCTTTGTTTGCTAAAAGGTACAAATGGTGTAAAATATTGACAATCCGGGAGCCAGCCTTTTGTGGGTTGCCCCCAGGCTCCCTATTTTGCACAAACTAGAATAAAAAAATAGAGATACCTTGTCTTAGTGTGTAAATTGGTGCTTCATTCAAGACAAGAATACAAGTGCAACTTTGGCTAAATCCGAGAGAAAATCTCACTCTCCACTTCCAGAAGACAGCTTATCATACACATAAAAGAGACCAAATAAGAGAAGCCTGACAGGAGTTTTAACTAAGGAGAGATGATCTGGGTGATTTATCAACATCCTTTCAGACCTTGATTTTATTAGGGAAAATGTTAATTGAGCTAGTTAGAATCTGTGAAATAAAAAGTCAACTCAACTAGGTCTTCCTCATGTAAACCTGCATCTCATATTGAGTCCTTTCAGTGCTCTTTGTAGCAAGGACCTCCCAGTTCTCAGCTGCATCATGCTTTAAATATCTACAGTGTCAGAAGCTACCTTATGTCACCCCATCTGTGGAGACATGCATGCAGAGCATTCGGTTTTTGCCCAATTTACTAAAAATGGATTGACTAAAAGGAATACTTCACTCACAACTTTTAAAAATATCATTTGCAAAGTCCAAGTAGATATTCTGAGAGGAACAACTGCAATTAGAGTGGTCAAGTAATATGCATAAACAATTAATACTTCTTAAATACTGTAATATTTTTGGCCTGTTGACGGGAAAGAATTTTTAGTGTATATAATTCAGAAGTTCTGAATATAACCATTTGTACAAAAACAACTGGAGAATTCTAGTGTGTGTGTTGTCTTTAACATGTCCCTTCTTCTGGAGTCATTAAACTTTTACAGAATTCCTAGGAAAAATAAAAGAAAGGAAAAACCCATTGATGTAAGAAACAGCCTTTCTAAAAAAAGAACAGGGAGCATAAATGTCTGTTTTCTTTTGAACTTAATTCAAATGGATATAGTGGCCTGCTACCAGGTTTTGCTACAGCTACTTGAAAGATGAGCAGAGAGCATTTTGATACAGTAGAATTTATCTCCTCCAAGATTTGGTGTAAGCATTAACACAAAGTGTGATGGTGACAAACATTAGACTTAAGTGTTAAAAAAAAACCCAAGCAGTATGGAGCAGTTCTCTAATTCCTTTCCACATAGCTGTAAGTGCCTGCTCTGCTCTTTCACTTCCTACTGTGCAGCTCTGGAAGACAACAGTCTCTCAGACAGGCCAAGATAATGGGCTCCATGCTGGTGTGGTCAGGGGATGCGTCAAACCTCAACACATATTTGGGTGTGGAATGGATAAATCCAGAGGGAAGAACACAGATCTACTTCTCAGGAAGATAAAGTGTTGTGTTGTTCTCCCACTGGCTTCTCCAGCAAAGCAAAAACATGGAATCAATTTTCTCTGTGCTCATTCACTGCCTGGTAGGGCACCTGCACATGGCTCTGGTTCAACCATGGGCCTAGGTACTAAGGATACTAATGTGACTCTTACCACTGTTAAACACAAAGATGACATTGGTTCTTGTAGGCATTCTAATGAGTTCTACACAATAAATATTTATACACAATACAGATTGTTTGAATGAGGTGAGGAATGCATACTGGCTAGGAAAAACAGGGAAGAAAATACCAAGTTTGCTAAGTTGTTATCCAGATTTTCATATGGAACAGTTGAGAGAAAGGAAACCAGAGGATATTTACATGTTCTGGCCTACTGGGAACATACCAAGAGGCTGCATTACATTCAGGAATGTTGCCTTGTGTGCGTAGCAGGAAACCACTTGTTCCTTGCTCACACAGCAGCAGATTGAAAGAGAGGAAGGGAAGCACTCAGTATGAGAGATTTGTGAAAACCTAATAGTGGAAAGCCCATGTCTAACACACTAAACAAGCTTGTTGCACACCTTTCTCAAGCCTATAAACAGCACAGCACTATGCCATGGAAACCCTACTGCCACTGAAAGAAAATGTGGTGAGTTACACCCTTCTACACTTTTGAAAACTGCCCTTCTGAGAAAGATTAAACTCTGAGATTTATGGAGAAATAGAAGGAAATATCCTTGATTTATTATTCATACAACAGGAAACTGGAAGCTGTGATTTGCAAATGGGAACATCCCCCTAGCTAAGTAACAGGTACTGTGCTTTCTCCTTTTCCAAAACTCTGAGTTACTTTCTTTGCATTTAAGCAAACATCACAAAAGAAATTTAAGCTGCTTTTGAAAGCAATAAATGTTTGGCTACAAATGCTTACCTTTCTTCCATTACCACCATCTCACATGGAGTATAAAGCATATAAAAAACCACTACCCAGTCCTTGCCCACATTCACAAGACATATATAGTTGAGATTAAAAGTGTTCACTATTCCATGGGAGAATGAGAATGATGATGGATGAAAATGGAGTACATGATGGATGCAGGGAGTGCAATGCGCACAAATCACCTTTTTACATTTTGCCTCCATGGAGCTTCGGCTTCCACTAGTAAGAATAATTTTTAATAAACATCTTGTACTTGGGTGGTTCTGCCAGTCACAGTAACATAAATTGAATACTGCACGTGATTCATCAATTCAATACCAAACTAAAAACTTCCCATCAAAAACCGGATACTATTCAGAATGAGTTCTTTCACAAGATCAGTGCTGTCATTTCCAGATGTTCAGTACCATCTGTGAGCAGCCTGTGAAGCACAGCTCCCATTCAGCATGATGTGTGTGGGTAGACAGACTTCTGAGTGGCAGTCAGGAGTTGGAGGTGCAATCCTCTCTGCCACTGTCTCTGCCACATCCACTTAGAAGGACAGAGATAACCCTGGACTTCTAGAAGAGTATGAATGAGAAAATATCAGGAAGTATAGTGAAACCAAATTCCAGGCAAGACTGCACAGCTGAAAGAACAGTCTTCTCAACAAATTTTATTTTAGTCACTTCCTTAACTGCAGTTTTCTTAAATTTACTTGCTATGTAAGATCATTTGCTGACTTATTTCAGGGAATCATTTCAGGCCTACACTGAATTCTAGTATAGTTTTGTACATTTTAACTCTGCATTGTTTTGAACAGTTATGCTCAATTATGAAAATCATGTTGTATTCCCTGACTACACAAAAATAAGTATAAAATCAAAGCTTTTGATTATTCAGGTTAGCAAGAACAAAACTTTTTTATGACTACTCACTTCAAATCCTGGCATGTGTGGACTTTATTCACAAGAAAGCAAACACAGAAAAAGTTCAAACAATAACAATAAAATCTTTTAAAAATGTAAAGGAATATTCCACTACAACATGGTTATGAAGACCATACAATTAAAGAATCAAGAAGTTTAAATATTTTGGAATTTACCATCTCATTCCTTCCTTTCAGCAGAAACAAAATTTGTTCATAAGTGAAAAAAATCTCCATGTTCACCCAATTTCAAAATAGCAGCAACTGCATCAGTAATCGCACTTCATGTCATTCTGTGACAATGTGAATCTGCTGTAGAAACTCTTGAAACTTATTTCCTGCCGTATTGCAAAAATCCTGTAACTTGCAAAATAACATATATACACAATGTAGATGCTTCATTCTTTCCACAAGACTCTTTTAATATGTTTCTTAGAACAACTATTTTCTATATTATTTTAATTTGGACAATGTTTCATCCTGAATTTGTCCTAACAAAATGAAAATTTGTTTATTGTGAGAAAAAGCATCTCAGCTCCATAGGCATGAATTCACAATTGCTCTTACCACATTTAATTCCATGCAGAGACCCTCAAAATCAATTCTTTGGTGTAAAGAATGTGCTGCCCCTCTTAAGAGGAATCCTAAAAGATGCCTCATTAATTTAGTCTTCCATAAAGCATCCTTTGCTAGTCGCTCATTTCACAGGTAAACAGCTCATCACAAGTAAAACTCTAGATTGCACTGATACCAGAGGAAATTTTATCTTTATATTCATCTTAGACAATAGAAAAGATACAATGTCAGCCATCACAAAATCCCACCCTTTGGTAACTGTGCTTAAAAGATGCATGTAGCTGAATCCAGAGCTATAATGGGGTGAGAGCTCTTGATGCTGTGCAAGGTTGGCACCTCTGGCTTGACTCAAAAGAATGCCACAGAGGAACACCATAAGAAGACTTTCTTATGGAGGAGAACTGCAGCTGAAGGATTTGTATCTGCACAGTTTGAAATTTGATTCTGCAGAGAAGGATCCGTGTGATCATTTTGATCAATTTGGTCTTGGGGTGTGGGTGATTTATTTACTGACTGATTTGGCTCAGGGCGGCCTGTGAGGAACAAGGTCCCAGGACTCCTCAAGCAGTTAGGATACTTTTTATTGTATTCAGGTGCATGGGCAGAGACACAGATACATTTCATGCGCTGATGCCTGGTGATTTAATCGAGAGATTCTCAGCTGTTGCCCCTGGTTACAGCTATGATAGAGTTAATTTCTTCTCAGTAGTCAACAATCCTGTTTTGGATTAGGAATAAGAATGGTGCCGATAACACACTGATGTTTCAGTACTCTGCCAAGTCTTGTTTATCCTAACTTAGACTTATTTTCCCTTGTCTCATGTTCTGCCAGGGAGGCGGTCCACAAACGAAACTGGGAGGGAGCAGAGCCGGGACAGGTGACACGAACTGACCAAAGGGATGTTCCACACCACAGAACGTCATGCCCGGTGTATGATCCGGAAGGTCGGATGATCTGATTTCAGGAAGGGGAGGTGTGGCTCAGTCAGTGGGTGGTCAGCAATTGCATTGTGCATGGCTCGGTGTTGTTGCTGTTATTATTGTATTTTACCTTATTTTCAATTAAATAACAGTGTGTAAACTGTTATTTTCTCAATATACAAGTTTTAATTTGATTCTCCTCCCCATACCTCCGAGGTGAGGGGATAAGGAGGGCAGACAGGAGGGGAAGCTGAGCGAGCGGCTGCGTCGCGCTTCATCTCCCGCTGACCTTAAAACCACGCCAGCCACACCTCCCCCGTTCCCCGTCCGCCCTGGCTGGGCTGGCGGCGGGGCGGTCTGCAGAGGCGGCCCCAGCGACCGCCCCGCCCGCGGGAGGGAGGCTCGGCCGCCGCGCCGCCCCCATGCCAGGCCCCGCCGTCGGTGTGTGCTCCCGGGCGGTGTCTGTGGCCGGGCCGTGCCGTGCCTGCCATGCTGCCGCCGGGGCTCCTCCGCCGCCCGCTCGCCGCMGCCGCCCGCCTGGCCCTGCAGCGTGCCGGCCCTCAGGTAGCGGCGGGGGGCGGGTCGGGGGCGGTGCGGCCGGGCGGGGCCCCGCGCCATGGCGGCGCCGTCTGTCACCAACTGTGACAGCGCGGGCTGAGGGCCCTGCCCGGGTTTGTGTGGGATCCGTCCCCGGATCGCGGGATCCATCCGTTTGGGAAAGACCGCTGAGATCAGCGGGTCCTCCCCATGCCCGAGCACCCGAATCTTGTGAACCAGAGCGTGGCTCCAAAGTGTCACGTCCGTCTTTAACAGCTCGAGGGACRGTGACTCCRCCGCCTCCCTGTGCAGCCCATTCCAATGTCTCGTTACCCCTTCTTCAGAATTTCTTCCTGATGTCGTATGTCTGAATCTTTCCTGGTGTAGTTTGAGACTATGACCTCTTACCCTGTCACTGTCCTCAGCCTGCGAGCAAAGGCCGACCCCTACCTGGCTACAGCCTTCTTTCAGGGGGCTGTAGAGAGTGACRAAGTCACCTCTGATCCTCTTTTTCTSCAGGCTAAACACTCCCAGYTCSCTCAACTCCTCTKCATAARACCTGTMCTCCATACCCTTYCCCTAATCCGTTGCCCTTCTCTKCAACAGAAGTGGTCCTGCAGTGTCTCTGTATTTGTTTAARCACCAGAAAGCATGAGGGCCTCTCTTTTCTCACAGAAATCTGATGTGGAATGGGTCGCTAGTGCAGACTCACCACTGGGTTGGGATCCTGCAGGGGTTTATAGCCGCCCCAAGAAGCTGTGACTCATGGCAGCCAATATCAAGTGTGTCGTGCTGCCATTGAGCAACCAAACCTTTGGTCTTGACCTTCTGTATTGAACGACCTGAAAGTGCAGCCAGTTGGGAGGTCWGACTCTTCTCCCAGGTAACAAGTGACAAAAGTAACAAGGTAACAAGTGACAAAATGAGAAGATGTGGCCTCAAGTTGTCTAAACCAGGAGATGTTTAGATTAGAYATTAGGAAAAATATTATTCACAGAAGGGTTGTAAAGCAGTAGAATAGGCTGCTAGGCTGCCTAGGGAAGTGGTGGAGTCACCATCCCTGGAAGTGTTTGAAAAGGAGGTAGATACAKCACTTGAGGATATGGTTTAATTGTTGGACATAGTACACCTGGGTAGATGGTGGATAGGATGATCTTAAAAGTAATTTCCAAACCTAACCAATTATCTTCTGTGGCTTGAGCTGCATGGTGCACATGCCTGCAGGTTGTGAAATGAGACATCCAAAATCCATCCTGCAGATGCCTTTGTGCAAATATGGACTAAGGCCAAAGATGTATTTTAGCCTTAATTTTTCATGTTTTACTTGAGAGGTGAGTAGCATGTTTCAGGTTTTTGAGGCTGTTGCAAGTGTATGCTTAGTCTGGGACTCCCAAAGGGTTTTATCTTATATGAATAGAAAAACTGTTCTTGACCAGCCCTTGGGAAGCAGCCAAGAAAGGGTTAGGATGCAAACTTCAGCATCTTGTGTTGGARTGAATCCCTCTTTTCCCAAGTGTTGGTATCTTTGTCTTTCTTTTGCCAATAATGTGTAATTTGCTAATACTGCTACAAGATTGTAAGTAGTAAACATGATCCAGCAGTGTGAGTTGGTTGGGTAAGCGCAACACAGGCAAATATTGGTGTTGCTTCCTCTCTGGTGGTGTCTCAACAGCCTTGACTTTGAATAATATATTCAGCCAAATACATCTTGCTGCTGACTTCCTGAGGAAGGAGTTGAGAAAAGGAAAATCCTTCTTTGTTATGAGCTAATAATTAAACATTTGTATTGAACAAAAGTCACATCACAGTCTGTTGCATTACCAAAAGGAGTGGCAGCAAATAATGCACAKGGGAACTGTTTCCAAAGAAGAGTGTCACAAGGTACTTCTTTTGTAATGGACATCCTGAAGTAAGTACCCCTTTTCCAGCCTGCAGTAAAAGATCCTTCTATAGTATTGCATTAATTTAAAAAAAATTAGACAGACTAGACCTTTCTGGTTTGAGAATTATTTTTTCTAATTTGTCTTACTATTTTCTTTTAGGTACACCTTGCAACAGGGCCCAGACAAAATAATGGCGTTTTCTATGAAATCCGCACATATGATATTAAGCCAGCGAGGATGAAGGAGTTTGTGGAAATGGTCAACAAGTACATTCACTTCCGCTTAGCTCACTCAGAGCTGGTGGGATTCTGGCACACGGAGCTGGGAGCGATGAATAAGGTGTTTCACATTTGGAAGTACGGTACGGTCAGCATCCCTTTGCACTGCTCTGCTCTCTGTGTGTTCCCTGTCTGCTAGGCAAGAAGGTGAGGGGAATGCTTACCTACCTGGCTTTTATTTGTTGCTCTTTCTGTGAGGAGGTGCCCTCTAAGCATTGCTCCTCTACTGGTTAGTGACAAGAACACTTCAGAGCTTGTYGTGTTGGGATGAGAAAGTTACAAATGTTCTTGAACAGCAGCCTCTGCTCAAAACAGGCATAATGGAGGAACTGTGGCTGAGTGCTTTGTTCATGGTAAATATTTTTAACTTAGGGCCAGATTCCACAAATGCCTTGAAAGTTTCRAAGTGAATGGGAAAAAGGAAATATGCACAGATATGCAGTCTATATGTGCTTATGTGCATGTATAATTGTACTCAAATTTGAGATCCGAATAACAATCACTCCCATAAAAAAGGGAGCATGCAGTTTGCATGCTTAAACTTGTTATGCAGTGGGCCTGTATKGAGGTAGGAAGCCACTCCACCAGGTCTGACTTCTCAAGCACCATGTTCTCTTGGAACTTTACCCTTGCTAGCAATAGGCTTTTTGCAGTATAATCAACTTTTTCTGTTGTTGGAGTTGATGCTGACATGGGAAGTATAGGTGAGCCAAGAAAAGCTACTATTAAACCAAAAACTAGGTGGATGGGCTGTGCTTTTTGTGGACCCTGAGGGAAGTTGATACTTGGGTTACAGAGGAGTAGGAAGTCACACTGGTTTATTCCCCTTGAACTCCTGCTGCATTCCAGGTACATCTTCATGTTGAGACAGTGTGCTCATTGAAGTCCAGTACATTTACAGTACTTGTTTAGATTAAAGGATCACCCTTGTTATTTTGGAGTAATCATCTATGGAATCATAGACTCACAGAGTGGTTTGTTTCCTCTCAGCCATGTTGCTGAGGCCTCATCCAGCCTGGCCTCGAACACTTCCAGTGACTGGGCATCCACAGCTTCTCTGAGCAATCTGCTCCAGTGAAGAAATTCTCACAGTGAAGAATTTATTCACTATATATAATCTAGATCTTGCTCCATCCTGGAAGGTATTYAAGGCCAGGCTGGATGGAGCTCTGACCAGCCTGGTGTAGTGGAAGGTGTCCCTGCCCATGGCCMGGGTTAAAACTAGSTGRTGTTTAGAGGTCCCTTCCAATCCAAACCATCCTATGATTCTAAACCAAGTCTCTTGTCAGCTTAAAGCYATTCCCCCTTGCCCTWTCACTACATACCCTTGTAAAAAGTCCCWCTCCAGCTTTCTTACAGGGTCCCTTTAGGTACTGGAATGCTGCTGTAAGATCTCCCTGAAGCCTTCTCTCCTCCWGGCTGAATAGCCCAGACTCTCTCAGCCTGTCTTCAGAGGAGAGGTGGTCGGGTGCTTGGATKATCTTTGTGGCCTCCTCTGATGTCAGTCMTTCTTCCCTCATCCACCAAAGCTRTAACCCCACAAAAGAAGGCCACCAAATTTGTCAGGCACAATTTTCCCTTTGTGAAGCTGTGTTGGCTGTCATCAATCTTCTCTGAGCCTTGACATAATTTCCAGAAGGATCTGCTTCTTCATCTTGCCAGACACAGAGGTGRAACTGACCAGGCTGTAGTTCTGCAGTTCTTTCTTATGTCCCTTTTTAAAAATGGGCTGTCATAATTTCTCAAATATGATGAAAAATGGCTTAGCTGCTTCCTCTGCCAGGACCTGGGAATATAGCTCATTGAGTCCCATGGACTTGTGCACCTTCASATTCCTTAGATGATCTCAAAYCTGAACTTTTCCTACAGTAGATGGTTCTTTATYCTCTAAGTCCCTGCCTTTGCCTTCTGTGACTTGGTGGGTCTGGCTGGACCATTTTCCAGTGCAGACCAAGGCAAAAAAGACACKGAGAATCTCATCATTTTTCATGACCTGGGCAGCCATGTCTTCCTTCAAGAGAGAGCCATTCATCTATCAATATTTTGGGTTCACTTGCATTTATAAATTATCCTGCCTCTCAGAATGTTTTGGCTATTGTTACTATCAAAATAAAAAACCTAGTAATTAGGGGAAACTTGTAAAATGCAAAACTAAGGAAGAACCTATATTTTTCTTTTGTAAAAGTGTTTTGCATGTCTAATTGTGRTGGTTTAACCCTCCACCCCACCTTGAGACCACTCTATGATTGGAGAAATGAGCAAACTTTACAATATGCTTTCTCCTAGATTCATCAGGCCCCGCTTAAATAATTGCTGTATTTATCTCTTAGTCCCAAGATACTGGTATTTCTTGAAGTTATTCCCATTCGCAGATGCTGGATTTTTCTTTTATAATACTGGGAGCTGTTTACATAAATACATTGCTTAAGATGCCACTGCAGCCTAGGCAGTTGAAATTCAAACACTCTTAATTAAGTGGATTTGTTTTTCATTAAGAAAAAAAAAGAAAATGTTTAGCTTTTGGGCATTTAACATCTTTTTATGTAACTTAACACACAAACTGTGTGTTACTTCTGCACTTTAAATGTCACTTTATGTAAGTGACAAGCCACATTTATTAATTTTTTTCTTGGTAAGCTGTTACTTCTCCTGTTTTGTTTTTTTTTTATCACTTCACTTCCATATCCACTTTGCTTTCTCCAAATCTTATCCTTGGTAACTTGCCAGTAGTCTCTGTGATTGCCATGTGTACATCTTTTTTAACAGTAAAATTGCTAAACTAATTTTAACTCCTTTGTAAACTTCCTTTGGCCTGAGTCCATTTTAATCTGAGAGCTAAAGCAGATTTTAAAGGAATTTTTGCAGAACTTAAAGGCAATTTACCACATCTGCTTTGAGCTAAYACAATGTCTAAAAATACCAGTTTCAGAATTAGATAAGTGCAGTTTTCTTTCTTGTAATTATGTATTTTGATTGAGTCTGATGTAACATTAAATGCATTTCTTCATAGTTTTTTTTCCTTTCTTACAGATAATTTTGCTCACAGGACAGCAGTCCGGCAGGCACTAGCCAATGACAAAGACTGGCAGGGAAAATTCATCTCTGTGGCTCTCCCCCTGGTAGAGAAGCAGCACAATGAGGTTGCTTATCTGGTGCCCTGGTGTCAACTTGGGAAGCCTCCAAAAGAAGGGGGTGAGCTTATCWTCTCTTTGGCCAATTAAAGTTACTGACACTATCAAAAAATGGCTTAAAGTTTAAACCAGGTATTGCGTTTTATGACCCTTTATGTAACAAATGCATGTACATGCACCCATGTGGAAAAGGTGACATAACACAGATGAGAGAGAGAGTTTTTAAGAAGGATTTTACACTAACATGCATCAATAACTGACTAGAGTCCTGACATTAAGGTTGTTAATAATCAGGATTGTGAATTGCTAAACGAACATGCAAAATGGCAGCACCTGGAGTCATCCTGGACTTCCTTTGTCTGTTCATCAGTGAGAGGGCATCTCCTGGATAATGGTTGTTCTCTTTCACAGAGATTCTTATCAATTTGCTTTGATGTTACTGCTTCTTTTACATAAAAGTTTAAAAGATTCCCTACTTTTTAGGGATAGATAGGTGAAAGTCAAGCATTCTTTGTAACAACCATAGGTTAGGTGTATAAATATGTCCCTAAGTATTTTAATTGTCTCTGTAGCAAATTTGATATTAATAGTATTGACTGTTTCTCAGTTAATGAACATTTGCAGACCTTGTTTCATGAAGTGACATAGAACAGCTTCAGCCTTTASTACATGTGTAGATACAGTAATCTTTGTTTTTTATTTCCCCAGGATTTGGAATTTTATTCTGCTACAGTTGAATTTGAAAGCAATCCAGTTTTCTCTAAAATCTGGAGAGATGACCTTTCAAACAATGCTGTAGTTTACCCCCAGCCYATTGCTGGAGAATGACACCAGACACTGCCAAGTAGCAAGTGTCTGGCTTTYTATTACTGTGTCAGCAATTGTGATCTGAAGTAACAACCTGAACGGAAAGAAGACAAATAACTTCTAGTAGGACTGGAGTTTCTTGGCCAGTTATGCCATTTTTCTACAAATGAGGGAGATTGCTTGGCACAACAGAGGTGTAAACTAATCCTGCTGTRTTGATTATGCTGTCAGATCTCACTGTGACCAACTGCCAGAAGACAAAGGCGTTTGTAATGTCATAAACCACTTAAATGCCAGAAAACATCACCAGTCTTAGAAAAGACCACCCAGCATTGCTCAAGCTGTCACCCAAATCCCTCAAACACGGAGGAGCATTTGTGATTTCTGAAAATTAGTCTGAATCTCCCAAAATTTCCATGCAAAGTTTCTAAGTTGGTCTTTGTGTGAAGYCTTACATTCTTCAGGGCTCTAGTACTTATATTTACACTTGAACTAACTGCAGTTAGTGAGCCTGTGCTCTTCTGAGCTCCTGGAAAGTGTGAGTTCTTGTGCATATTGGGTTGAAGAGGCAGTTCCCTGCAGTCCCCTGATAGCAGGGAAATGTGATCCTGGTTTCACAGCAAATACATTGGCCATGACACACTGTTCAAGAGCTGATGTATTAATTTGTATTTCCTTCCTTGTGRTAGTGTTTGCCTTTTCTTCTAGGGGTATATGAATGGGTTACTTTCCAGATGAAGCCTGGTGGGCCAGCATTGTGGGGTGAAGCATTTCGAGCTGCAATCAACGCTCACATCAATACAGGATATACCAAGCTGATTGGTGTTTTCCACACAGAATATGGATTACTTAACACAGGTACTCATCAATTTCTGATACAGACTTTGCATGGGAAGGGCAGAGGCAGAGGGGCAAGCCCCCATCCTGGATCAGGATTGGCCAGCTTGCTGAAAATTTTYGTGTGGATTACCAAAGTTCTGTAAACAGTCCTTGAACCCATCTTTGTGTATTGGGTTATAGACTTAAGCCAGTTGCCACAATCTTAAAAGACTCTCAGATCTGATGTTAAAGTCAAACCATGTAAAAGCTCAGTAAAAGATCGTCCCACCACTGGCATGCCCGGAGAATTGTTTCTGCTAACTGCAAAGCATGTTGCAGATGAAGGCAGRTTACTTGAACTTACAGTACAGGTTGTGTTGCAGCATAACAGTGTTCAGCGGAGTTTGTTTGTATTTTCTCAGTCCATGTGTTGTGGTGGAATGAGAGTGCAGATCACCGGGCATCGGGAAGACACAGTGCCCATGAAGATGCCAGAGTCGTAGCAGCAGGTAAGACATGATGGTTCTAGAGAAGTCACTCATGTTACCTGCATGCATGCTGAGAGAAGTACACGCTGAAATACTGTCTTAATTAAACATGCATTTAATTTTAGTGCGTGACAGTGTCAGATTCTTGGAGTCCCAGCAAAATGCACTTCTGATTCCTCTGCAATGCTCACCACTGAAGTAACCTTCATCTAAAGGATGTAACTGATGGCAGAAGAGACAAGATGGAAGTGCTGTCAGCAAGTGACATAGATCCTCATACCCTCATGAGCTGAGCTGTTCTTCACTTGACAAAAAATGGATTCAAAATGCTGCACAAGCAATGTAAATCAGCTTTCTGATACCAGTTGCTAAAGAAAACTTTAGGGTGATGTTTCTACGTCCCCAGGAAGAACTTGGGCCATATCATGACACAAACCGTGCTTCACCAGTCTTCGATTTTAATCCCTAAGTTCTTCACACTTTTTGCATAGTTAGATCACTTATCAAACTCAGTAAATTAAGTGCTCTTGTCCAGCATTCCATCCAGGGATGCTATCATTTTCATAACATACTTTGATGCCTCTTAAAATTATCACATCTTAGTTATTTCATACACTATAAAAAGGAAAACTCCCACATGTATCTTACCCAATTATGTTTGAATCAGACTTCAGCATTGGAAGGTTTTATATTGATTCTCGTCAATGTAAAAATCAGTGTTGCTTATTGCTACAATGGGGCTGATCAGATACTATATCCTAATGAGCTCTGCCACGAGACGTTTTACTTAATTTGTTAAGGGTCACTTCAGCCTTTTCCTTTTTTCTATTAAACACTGCCTCAAAACTGTGAGTTASCCTAACAAGCTTTGCCTTGGGTATTCTCATATTTGTTTAGGGTGCTAAAGCGGATTGTGTCACCACTTTTTGTCAGACTGTTGAAACCTAAATAAATGAGCATAAAGCATTCATTTTTGGTTTTTTATGGCTAAGCTCTTACTCAAATATGAAATGATAAATCACATTCTCCAAGGAGAAAATTCATTTTGCAAGTCTTTCAAAAATCCTTTTGGGCAACAAGAAGTTGCTTTAAGTAAGCTACAGTGAATAGCAGTAGGGTAGAGGACACGTGGGCTGAGAAGTCAAACTTCTATTTTSTGTACAGTGGTACAGAGCACCCTCTTCTGCAATTTATAGGTATTGACTATAAATTGCAGAGCACTTGGGAGGCTTTTCTACATGTAAATCATGGACCTCCAATGAGCAAATGGTTTCTGTACTGAACTATCTGTGCAGTTTGCAATGATTATTGCTTCTTTAAAGTGCATAAGATCTCACAGAAAGCACTAAAACCAGCTCTAGCCAATTAAGCTTATGTCCAAGGTAGGTGGATGGGATCTGGCTGCTGTAGTTAAGGGAATGTAACAGGTTCCAGCTGCTATACTGATGTCTTCATACCCTACTCCCTCCAACAAAGCCATGTGTAGCATTCTCAGGGTGGAACAAACATGACTTCAGAAACCAGTGTCTTATATTTTACAAATCAGCTTTTTAAAGGTACAAACAGCTGATGAACCATCATGTCATTCAGAACATTGCCTTAAAATGGGTTGTCTCAAAAGAAGACCTTCTTTCAGTAACAAAAACTTAGGCTGGAAAATGGGGAAAGAGAATTAAAAAGACATTCTTAATTTGAATGCAAAAATTGTTTTACTGGATTGCTTTGGTTGTTTTTCCATTTTTAATTAAAACTATTTTCCTTACCAGCAYTGAGAGTAAAGAACACTGAAGATGTTAGAGGTGTGCTTTATCCTGAGGTGCCAGCTATATACTACATTAAAACAGAAAACCCAARAAATTAAGAGGACTGGGCAATCACCAACCACATGAAGTTCAAYAAGGGAGAATGCCAGATTCTGCACCTGGATGGGGCAACYCTGACAGACAGGGGAATGAGATGGTCGAATGCAGCAGCACATAAAGGGACCAGGGAGTCCATGTTAAAGGCAAGTTGAACATGAGTCAGGCATGCCCTGGAAGCCAGGAGGGCCACCCACATCCTAAGGTGCATCAAGCACAGCATCACCAGCCAGGCAAGGGAGGGAATTGTCCCAGCGAGTTCTGGGGTGGCAATTCTGGGTGACACAATGTAAAAAAGACATTGATAGAAAGGGTCAACAAAGATGGTGAAGGGCCTTTAGGGGAATCTCTGAGGAGCAGCTGAGGGCACTTCGTCAGTTCAGTCTGGAGGAGACCATGGAGAGCTCAGTGCAGTTACAATTTCGTCATGAGGGGAAGAGGAGGGGCAGGCACTGATCCCTTCCCTGTGGYGACAGTGACAAGACTCTGGTCACCACAGAGAAGTGTGTCAGGGGAGGTTTAGACTGGGTATTAGAAAAACATTCTTCACCCAGAGGGTGGTTGGGCACTGGAACCACACCAGAGAAGTGGTCTCAGCACCAAGCCTGGCAGAGTTAAAAAAGCATTTGGACACTGCTCTCAGGCACGTGGTGTAACTCTTGGCTGTGCAGGGTCAGGAATTGGACTGGATGATCCTTTAGGGATCCCTTCCTGTTCTGTAACTCTGTGAAATTTGAATTGGCTTTTTTATTCAGGATGAATTTTCCTAATGAATATAACTTAAAGAATTGGTTGGATACTGGAACTTGGTTGATAGCGATACCATAGGCAGTAGCAGACATTTTAATATCAGCTTTTCTTGAGCAATCGCACTGGTTTTCTGCTTTCATTTGTAGAGTGCTGTTCAACATCAAACTATAGGGTGTTTTTAGAAAGGAAGAGTCAGCAACAGTTGCAACTTGCATCTCTGAATTTTTATTACAGAGGTGGGTACTTGAGTTGGGATTTAAACATCCAGAGAAGTTTATGCTTTGCAGTTGCATTTGACTTGGAATTAACCAATCCCTTTTATTTACCAACTTTAAAGTAGCACTTACAATATTTGAAAGTATCTCCTCATTTACCTGAAAATARTGTATCTACTCAGTACTAATTTTTAGAGCTACTGGAATGTTATGCATCAAAGTTCACAAAAAACCAAAATCAGGCAAAACAAAAGCACTCCTCAAAATAAAAATGCAAAAATTACACTTGTGAAGACCAATTGTGCCAAAACAGCTTTATTTTTTACTTAATACAAGGCAAYTAGAGTGCCTTTTAATACTTCACATAACAGATATTAGCAAATACAAATATATATACTTTTTTTTTGCTTTTAATGAAAATGTCCATTTAAGGATTTAACTTAGAAATTTCAGTTGTGAAATCTCTCTAGATTTTTGCAAAGTTAACAGATATTCCAGTGCAAAAATAGATCCCATTACAGATAGCATAAAGTGCTTGGAACAAAGGACCAACTATAATTCAGGAAGGAAAGATAAGAACAAAGTGGTTGTTTAACCGTGGGGAAAACAAAATGACTCCTTACTGAAACACAAATACACTACAAAGAGGGATGAAACATGTCAATAGTACTGAAGTTTAAAATAAGTTAACACCTCAGTGCAGTTTCATTATCAAGAGTGGTTCATATAATCTGTGTGACTCTAGAGTGATTTTTTCCCCAACACATACTTGAATGAGTAAATTAGTGGCTGTCTGAACATATTCCATGACAAATCTTCATGCCAGTGTTGCATTATGCTGTCTGTTCAGTACATACAATGCAGATCAGAACTGTGAAGTTAATATACACATTCACTTTTGTAAATGTGCAACTTTTGCAACGTCTTGGCACAGATAGCAGACCCTGCAAGCATGAGAGTCATGGGGCAGTAGGAATCAAGAATCTTTTTGGTGGGCTAAGGAAAGTGTATTACCATATAACTGTTGTTTCCCAGCACATTAATAACTTAAATGAGCAGCTACCAACAGCAAACCACAGCCTTTTCAGGACCAAATCTGAATCCTCCTAGAACTCGTTCTAGCTTTACATGCACTAGTTTGGTGCAGTGCAAAWCTTTAGCCCTTCACTTCTGTTATTTAATGCTGATTTCTAGCAGTGACTTTTAGSAGGGGTAAGCCTCCAGTACATGCTACTTACTTTCAATGATATTGTGACATACTTGTAGACTGTTCTGGAGTAGTCATGCTGTAGCTCTGCTGTTTCTGCACCTGGGAAGTGTGGTGTATTCATCACCCTGTAACTCATCCCCATAGAGTGACGATGCCATAAAGGTAATAACAAAGCATATTTTAAGTGAGGTATACCAATCCCCTTTACACTCCTTTTCTCAATCCCCTTAGCAATGAATTATACAGATAAAAAAAAAAAAAGTATGAAAAAGGCACTTCAGCAGAGCCTGTAGCAAGCTCTTACTTTACCTCAAGGCAGGACACAGAGGGGCAAGGAACTTGTTTTACTGTGTTTTAAAAAACTTAAGTTGGTCAGTGTTACCAAGTATTCTTGGAAATATGTAATAAATCTTCTTCAGGCTCATGCCAGCCTCTTCAGTGTTTGCTGGGCTGCTATGGTCATTCACAGAAGTTAATGGTCCATGACTGATTGATTCATGGAGTAGCATCAAAACTAGTGCAGAACCTCTGCGGATATTTAAGGCAGAGGCATGACATACAGGAATAGCTCAGGAACTGCACTTGTGTTCAAACCACATTACTGAACCAATTTTYGAATGTAAAAGCAATGCGGAGGGGCCCTAAAAGCATACTCTCCCATGACTGTTGCACAATGTGAACAAGAATTGGTTGTTCTTACTATATAATTTCCCCTCTAATATTAGTCTGGCTTTGTAAAACTTGAAAAATTGACTGATGAACTGTAGCACTATTATTTTGAAGTCTTGTTTTTAGGGGGATTTTTACTGAAACAGCTGTTTGTCACAWGTATAATAAGGGTGTATTCTCCAGTTAGGGATCACCTAATGACTGAAACTACACTGCACAACAGAAGCAGAAACTTACACATTAATGTTATACCAGTTTCCAAAAACGAAAATTTTAGGTGAACAACTTGCAGTTGTGTGCAGAGAGCAGCTGATTGCTAGACTCTGGAACGYGGTCAGATCATGAATGCAGCTATCCACCAAATGGATAGAAAGAGAGCATAGCATTACAGGCATAATGTAAAGAAATACCATGGCTACAAAGATCAACTGAAAGCATTTTCAATCCCTAATTATGCTACCTACCTATTTAAAGTCATAAATAATACTGTTTAAAAAAAAAATCTACATCTCGTTTCTAGTTTTATCTGGCAAATCCAGAAACAGCAACATGCTTGTGCTAAGCAGTAATTCCAGATGATGGGTACCTTTCTGGTGCAAAGCAGGGGTTAGAGAGCAGATATTACAAATCTGAGTGACATCTCACRATTTAGAATTTGCTCTTGGCATTAGCAGCTTGTACAACTACTGAGTTGGCTGCTGTGGTCCAAATCCTAGGTCTGCTTCTCACCCACTTCATTCTATCAGATGTTTATGCAGCTGCAACAGTACCTCAAAGGAGCAGGAAAGTACTTAACTGCACAAACACCTAGTCAGAGTATGTTGTTGATTGTGATGCTGGTGGGACAATCGTGCATTTGGAGGCCTCACAGTTCTGCATATCACCACTTGCTGATGAAGATGTATGGTTATGATAGCCTGTCTCTTGCCATCTCATCTGCACAGCACTGCTTTGTGGCCTCAGATTTGTTACCACCCACCTACACCAGTCTGGAAAAAGCCAACTGGTCAGTTATATTTTCACARCCTGGGGTTACAACACTGGTGGTGACTTTTCTTGCCACTGACTGTTCTGGTGCATTCATTGCCAGCAATGGATATAGCACCAGAAAATTCCCAGGCCTGACATGAATGTTCTAAAGACTAAAACATGCATGTCTAACATCTGTAAATAACCACTGGCCATGATTCCTCAATGAATTATTTTAGCAACCCTAATAAAAACATACTGTACAGAACAACATACAGTATGATTGAAAGCCCACAGCATCTAGTGGGTGTTTTACCACAGCTTCAGAGTTATACTGTAATGAGCGAAGTTCAAGTCTTTCACTTGAGAACAGTACAAGACGACTCCATGAGGCACTGCCCCTGTAAAGGAATTGTTTTCATTGCATTGAATTGCATTGCATTGAATGGTTATCAGTAGAGTGTCCAGTTGCTTTTCCTCTAGCTTCTTTGGGAGTATCCTATCCCAGGAAAAGGAAGTTTGCATTCTGCTCATCATTTCTTTGATGAAATTGGCTCACACACAACTTTCTTTTACCTTCTCATCTTGCAGGAAGGAGTTAAGGATTGCAATGTCTACCACAGTCTGGTKTTTGTGCAATGACAGGTCCTTAGTATGGTCGTCGTCACTTTGGTCCTTAGCAAAATTTACAAAAACCTACAAGAAAAAAGGCCATGTCACATATCACCATAGTATTTCATTAATTTATAGCATTTTAAGCACTGGACATCCTGAAATAGTCCTGGCATTCAGTATTCTGCTTTGTTTAAACCCTTAAAAGATAAGTCCATTAAATTGATGGATTTACTTCTCTATCTGCACAAAGAAGTTTTTGATGTCCGGGCTACTAAAAACTTACTTGGTCAAGTGTGGTCTGAGAAACAGAGTAGTCTTCTATGTGGAGTCTCTTTTTGTTCTGGGAGAGAATACTGAATATTTTGGCCAGAGAGGATGGTGAAGAGGGAAGTTGGTACTGCAGCATATTCCGATGTTTCTCCTTCAGGACACTTCCAGGGAAGGCATGCCCAAAGAACTCCTCAACWGGCTTCAGGTCTGGGTTTGCCCCTGCAATTCTCACCACTATGGTGTAACCATCTCCAAACCTGCAAACAAAAATGTCAACACAAGAGTTAAGTGCTTCTGAAATACAAGTAAGGCTAAAAAKTCAGCGTTTACCATAGTCAGAATAGCAATGGAAATGCTGCATGAAGAACTAAGCCTTACTGTATCTCCCTAAAAATGAAGACAACTCTGTGGTCTAAGTGARAAGAAAACATTTACCTGTTTTTCAGATGCTGAACACTCCCCAGACACCTGAATCGCCCATTGACCATTATCGCCATTCGAGTGCACAGGGCTTCACATTCTTCCATGCTGCAGGCAGAAATAACTTAGTAAATAACTTAAAAATAAATTAGTACAGCAAACAGCATTGAAGGGCAGAGCAGAAAGGCTGAACTTAGCATCCAGCCCTGGCAGATGTAAAAGCCAGGTTATGACACAAGTGGGCTGCTATTTACCTGTGAGATGTGAGCACCACTGATCTCCCCTCCTTGATTACACTCAGAGCGCAGTTCCACAAGAAACGACGTGCTTTGGGATCCATCCCTGTTGTTGGCTCATCCTGCAAAATGTATAAAAAAACCACATTATGCTGCTCTATTCTACTGACAAATGCCCCACCTTTGAAATGACCTGTGCATTCTGATCATGGAAAGATTGAAAATAAGCAAGTTTGACTCATTTTCTAAAATTAGAATGTAATTAATGYTCTGGATTTTAAGTTAGTCTTCATTTGAATGTTCTTCTGTTTTGCAAGAAAAACACTGCTGAGCAAAGGTTGCAGACTCACCAGGAACACCACAGGTGGCCCTCCAATAAGGGCAATGGCTGTGGAAAGCTTGCGTCTGTTCCCTCCGCTGTAGTTTCCAGCATATTTTTCTCCGTATTTCACAAGGCCCAGTTTCCGAATTGCCCACTCGCCAACCTATGACAGACAGCACACCACYACCTTGAACCAAGCATAGCAACATCTGCACAAAGAGATTTTTCTTATGAGCTTTGGCTTTAAAAACAGTTTTCAGATGGGCCATTCATCTGAGCATCTAACATGGCATGGATATGGAGTTTGAAACACACCATTCACCTCCAAATCAGGATATATGTAACCCTGTCTCTGAGAGGCCTGAAAAATTAAATGGCTGCAGCTTATCAACCAGTGGGCATGAGTTTAACATCAGCTGTTAACCATCAGTTTAATGCCATGCTAACCACCAGTCTAGCACTCTTAGTAGCACCAGCTTCAGCAAGCTTTTCTATTACTGCAGGCTTACAGCAGGGACATGCACACTAGTGACACACAGCAATCACACTGCAGTGATGTTTTGGGGATGTCTTTTTACCCCATCCCATTTTTTTGTTTGTTTGTTTTTTGTTCTGTGTCCGAAATAATTGCTTCTCCTCTCCCCCCCCCCCTCGGCTCTGGGGAGATCCTGATAGTTAACAGCCAGCCCAAGATTTCCTTCCAGAGTTGAAGTGGGCAGGGGAGGTAATATTCTCCACTCCAAGGGAAGTCCCCATCTTCGTTGGCAAATACCTTGTTCAAACCAAGACAGATTTTGGTGCCCAGTGTGAGGCTCGAGGGTATCGAGCGAAAAAGGTGCAAAAGGAGTAACAGTTTTGGGGTAACCTACTTTTGTGTGCTGAACATAGAAAACCTCACTAAGCAGCATCATGTGGTCTAGCATACCTTGGTTCAGGTGGCACATACTCATGGCTGTATTTTTCCTATTTGCAGCTCCTTTCCTAAACATGGTTCCTATGGCTAAGGCTATTATGGCCCTCCCTGCAGCACAGGGGAGGGCATGCGACAGCACAGAGCAGGCTGGCACTGTGTTTGTGCTTTGTTTGTTGTTGCTGCTGTTGTTTTTTGCTGTTGTTGCTGCTGTTTGTTTGTCTTGTTATACATACTAGAAAAGAACTGTTTTTGCTTTCCCCATATCTTTGCCTGAAAGACCCATAATTCCGAAGTTACAATAATTCAGAGGGAAGGGGGATCGTATTCTCCATTCCAAAGGGGGTCCCTGCCTTCCTTGGCAGATACCTATCTTTCAAACCAAGACAGGTGCATCTTAGCTCGTTGGATTGATGGGATCTGGCTTGTTATTCAGTAGTATCCCTAACAGTGCCAAGAGGCAGGCACCATTGCCCTGCAGACAAAAACGTGTTATGGGGAAGAGATTCAGCTACTACTCAATCATATGCAGAACTGGGTCCCTTTTTATATGGTGCTGGCAAGCACATCACATGGAAGAACTTGGCAGCAATCTTAGAAGGCACTTGGAGGTTTCCCCTATCATGTCACAGAGGGATTCGTGCTACTTGGACATATCCTAGATATCATCTACCTACAGCACCCAGGTCTATACAGTAAAAACTGTTAATTCCAGGAAACAACTGAGAAGGGTCTGCATAGTACTGGCAGMTGTCAATTGCCTACAGACAGTTACTGTAACCTCATATCTGACACCATAATCAATTGGAAAGCTGTAACTAGTCAGTGCAAGGCTCCAGCTAAGCTRTAGAGTATTTGCTGCTGGGGACTTSMAAGAATTCACTCKTRACAGCAGGTGAGGTTCTGCATGACCTACCAGCACCACAGCCCTTAGATTCTTAAAGGAAGAAAGTTGTTCTCTGAAGAAGAGCATTCCCTATGAGAACACAGGACCCAAGTTATTTGCCCTTCCATTTAGTACACTTTTCCAGGAAACACTGRAAAAACATGGCAACTTTTGGGTTGCCCTGAAGGAAAGGGAAACATTTCACCATACAGTATTTTCATCAGTTTCATATCACTATATGAGTTGAAGGGAGGGTGCATGCAAGCGAGAACTTGCAAAYTGGTCACTGGGGTGGGTCTTCCAGGTTTAATTTACCTTGCAGACTTCTTTCTCTGGAACACCTCTCAGGAGTGCAAAGAACTCCAAGTGCTCTCGTCCTGTCAGCAGCTCATTAACAGCATCAAACTGTGGGCAGTAGCCCATGTTCTGATGGACTTCTTGGATGTTGGACAAGATACTGAAAAAAAGCAAAACCCGTTGTTAGGATTTCATGAGTATATGCTGCTATTTTAGATGTTAAAAGGAGGAAAGTGAAACAGTGTTTCTGGAATCACTCAACTAACAAAAATACAGGATCCTAGAAGTTCACTTTTGTCAAGTTACTTCTTATCTCTCTCCCTCTTACCTTCATTTTTTTCTTAGAAAGGACATTTAAATGTGGAAGAGCTGTTATTCMGAAGTGGCTACCAGACTAAATCAACTTTCCTAAGCCACTCAAGTACTTTACCACACTTGAACAAGGGCTTACTTAAACAGATGCCAGGAGTTGTAAAAGGGGAAAGTGGAASAGAGTTTTGAAGTGGAAAAAAAGCTGTTAAAACCAAAGGAGAAAGCAAAGAAAAATTCGTTGTCTTTCACCTGTTGCCTTTGAGGAAAGCTTCTCCTCCTGTCACATCTGTATCACCAGTTAGCATCTTAAAAGTGGATGACTTGCCAGCACCATTTACTCCCAGGAGTCCAAAGCACTAGGGATATAAATGAGCAGAGTGTGTTTGAGAACAGGACTCAGCTGCATCATTTTCAGTACTGACAAGATGGGAAGAAGCAAACTTGATCATCAGGACAGCTAGAGAGACTCTTAAGCCCATTTTCAGAAAAAAAATTCAGGGTTTTTATTTTAAGTATAAAGCTTTARTCTAGGAAGATGAACAAACTGAGGTGTCACGTTGATACACAGTCACCACAGTGTATGTGTGCCAAACCTTGGATGCAGGAGTTTGGCCTCTGGTCCCAGACACTGAGCATTAAATAACTTCTTCAAAGGCAGAGACACAGAATCAGAACTGCTTCAGCTTCTATTTTCCTTTGATGTAATTTGAACATTCATCTGGTTTAAATCTTACTCCAACATGTACTGTACTGTCTTGTGGCTCTTAAACACTGCAGTAACAGCAAAACAATCCATTTGACAGATAAACTTACCTCTCCAGGGGGGATTCCAACACAGATCCTATCAACTGCTGGCTTTCTCTTCATTCTGTAAATCTGGAACCATAAGAAAAAAGAATGAGAAGGACAATGTCAAAAGACTCTCATTAGAGCCGTACATATTCARTGCTCCCAACTCAATCCAGTTTTGAGTTCATTGAATTCCTCTGATAAGGCACAGTSAACTGCATAGTTTTCTGTCAACAAGTAGGAATGCAGAAGTTCTCTGTCACCTTAGTTAGTTCCTTGATCTCCAAAATGTCACTCTGTCCTCCTCCACTGATTATCCTCTGCCTCTCTCTGGTTACATCTTCATCTTCATCATTCACAGGAGGCAGCTTGGCATAAACAGGCCTGAAGAACGCAACATGATAAAGCCTTAGAAGAAAATAGCAGGGCCTTCACAGGCAATATTCTCCCCTTTTCATGGGTGACACCACTGAAAACTTTACCAGCCTGCAATGGTGCAGTAAAGAGGACAACCTACCTGGGTTTGATGAAGAACCTGTACTGGATGAGCACTGTGATGAGAAAAAACACAACGCCCTCCACTGCCATGGCAAAGAGGTTCCTTCCCACCAGGTCCCATGACAGAGGGGACACAAAACGATTCTCTCCTGCCAAAATGAGATTWAAAGCACAATCACTTTTCAAGAGCAAGGGGAGTGGGCTAGCATTTCTTCCAGCAGAGCTCACCAAGTTGGGCACTGGGACAACTGGTGATCAGCCAGTAGCAGGAGGGAAGGGTTAGACCACACAAGGGGSCAGCTGTGGCTGTATGCACATTTCTTACTGTAGGAAAGCTGGGATTTGGGCCCAGGGAATTCAGTCTGCCAAAGAGCTAGCCCACTGTTCCAAAAGGTTAGTGAAGAACAGAAAGACTGACTCAGACTTGGCATCTACATGCCAAAAAAAAAATAAACCTAGTTTTCCAGAACCTCAGCCACTTCCTTATACTAAACCTAATGTTCCTCTTCATATAATGTCTTTATGCATTTTTATTTAATACTCTTAACTCAAAACTCATTGGATCTATGAGTTTCTCTCAACAACTTGAAGTGGAAGACTATGAAGACTTGCCATRTTTGATGAGATCTGTGCTGCAAATTATGCACTTTAATTTCCTGAAAAGTTAGAGGAGCTGATCTGGAGCAGACTCAACATTTCTCTGTTCCTTTCAGGCCATTGTCCCGTGATACACAATTTCACTCACCAAATCTCTCCAGAGCATCAGCCATGGCCTGGTTTTTCACCATRTCAATGAGTCCCCTCCCCAGACAGAAGTGGGGGAAGATGAGAAAGACAGACTTCAGGATGTCATTGATGTCCTTCAGCTTCTGTTAAGAAAAATCAAGTGCCCTTGAGCCAGCTGAGCAGAAAGCAGCTACCACCTCCCAAGGGTGAGCCATGTTGTCATAAACCTCTCCTTCCCTTCCCTAACACTGCAACCCCACCAAAATGGAAGTATTAGAAATGTTCTCCCAAGAGCCAGGGCCATGGCTTCTCTGGCTAATCAGTGTTGCTCATGGTGCATTTAACACAAGCAAACTGCAACAAAAAGTTTTTCCCAAACACAGTCTAAAAGGCAATGTCTGCAAACAATGATATGCGAAAAGGCTAGAGGCTAAGGACACAAGGAAGTGGTGCTTGCTCAGACTGGTTATGTCAGTGGCTGTAGGGTGTATCCCATACTGGAAGCTGTAATACTTTTCTGTTGTTGTCTTCCAGTTGGCTTAGCCCACGGATGGAACTGATAGCAGCCCGAGTTCCTGTTCTGCCAGGTACTCATCCTTGAACACGTACTCATTTCTACTGAGCTAGAACAGGCCCAGAGAGACTGTGGATTGTTTTCTGGAAATGTTAAAATCAAATGGCCTGAGTGACCTGCTTGTAGTGGTTTGACCTTGCTTGCCCCACTACCAAAAACCAGGCCATGCCAACCCAATACACTGCCGTARCTAATCCTCCTCAGAGGCTGGACTAGACAATCTCAGGAGGTCCTTCCCACCCTAACTACTCTGTCAGCATTTCCAAAGGGGGCTTTAACTMATTTCCACCAGAATCTGTATTTAAACTGCTGCTGAAGCTAATGGGTACAGGCCAGGGGCTAGCTCTTCTGGAGAGCTGGCTGCTAAAAGCAACATGGAACCAACACGGAACTAGACTAGCAGCACAAGACAGTGAGGAGCCTCTGGAAAAACATACATTGTTGGTGAAGAGCTCCAGGACAAAGGTGGCCACACTCCCATTGATACCAATGAAGAGATTCACACTGGTCAGCACAACATACGCCGTGCTGGGGATTTTGAACACGAAGGAGGCTGGATACATGAGAGGGGTGATGGACCACCTGGCAAGAAGAAACACAGCAACATCAGGTAAGAACCTTCCAAGCCTGAGAGCCTTTCCAGTCATCCTCTGATGAAATCCCTTACCCATAGAGAAACAGAAGGAGAGCCAGTACAGGCAAGTTGGAAGAGGACACATAGGACTTCTGTTGGAAGCAGATGAAGATGATGACAACTAGTGTGGCTGGAACWATGTAGTTGCACTAGAAGGTGAAAAACATGACTTTAGATTTCTTTCCAGATGACATAAAAAAGGATGCTTTTCTGCTCTAATCCAATAGTTTTAAATTAAAACTCTTCAGRGTTCTCAAAGCTTTTTTCAAAGGGAGATTCTTAAGAGTGTCATATGCGTGAACCATAATGCAATACACATGAATTTACATTTCTTGGACCCTCTAGAAGGAATCAGTAGACACTAAGGGGTTCCGGACACCACAGTTTGAAAAAACTTGCTTTGAACAGAGCAGAACAAGGGGCTACACAAGCAAATATTTTGGGGCAAGTATTTCAGAATGGTGTAATAAATGCTAACAATTGAGCTTATGGCTGTCCTCCCATCTTCTGTTGTGTTCCTTGTCCCAGTGAGACGAACTACTGCCCCACGAGAGTAAACACAAAAGTTGTTATTCAGCTGTTGTTACTCAACTGTTAAACAGTTGTTATTCACTGAAATAATAGAGTGCCCCCTCACCCAAACTGCACTTTTCACTTCCAAGACACCATGGAAAAACAGAATGGAGGACAGTTTAGTCYAGCCTAAGTGCTTACCATATCCCACACAAAGTTGGCCAGCCAGTAGATCACAGGCTTCACRCCACTGATGAACTGCAAGTGTTTAGCCTTGCTGACACGTTCCTGAATAAGGAAAACTACAAAGCTGGCAGGAACAAAGGACATGGCAAAGATCACACAGATGGAGACAAGGACATCCACAGAGGTGGTCATCCTGGACAAAAAAAAAAAAAAAAGAAGGAAGAAAGTAAATTGTTAGCATGCTGGTGCTAGCTCCTTTGATATAAAATGAGACAGCTCATGCAGGACTGGGCAGAAACTGCTTTTTCTGCTGTTGTCCTTATCCTGTTCTTACACTCAGAATCCTGTGTAAACGATTACCATGCAAGACTCTCTTAACTGCATGGTTCTTCCCCAGCCATATAACAAAGGGAACGTACACAGCCTGTTGACATCTCAAGGACAGGATCACAGCCTGGAGACTAGTTAATAACTTAGGCGTAATAGACTGCTTTCCCTTATCACCACCACTTTGTTTCCCACCTAATCCATTTCCTGAGGTTATTTGGGCTTTGTCTATTTTTGGTGTYGTTTCAAAGTTCAGAGGTATCTGCCCATCATCTGCTACTGTTTTAAGGAATTGAAGGATGTAGATGCACACAGGTTATGAGTCTTGACTGTGATCATAGGGGGAGTGGACTAACCGAACCTCAGTGAAGTAAACTCTGTCCATTACTGTGTGTCCCCCAGCTTGAGACAGCGGGCAAAACTCAATAGGGCCTATTAGTKACTCCTAGTCAAATGGACAAAAAAATCATCATATTCATGGTGAGACACCTTTCTGCAGGTGGCTGAAAGGAATTTCCTAAAGTGGCAGGTAGTCTGATTCCTAGAAAGATCTGGTTCTGAGAAGCTGCAGCTTCCAGGGACTCAAAGACAGAGAAAGTTTGTGCAGCTGTGCTGTTCAACAGCATGTTCTCAGCAGCACAGGTTACCACCTGCCCAGACCAGAGAAATATCTGGACATTAGAACCTTAATTGCAGAGGCCACTTAGGCCAAAACCTCCCATTCTGCCTGTTTCCAGTCATCAGTAAGGAGCTCAAATCCATCCACATTTACRTCACAACTTACAGGGCTACTTCAGAGAGCTGCTGCTTGGTGAGGTTGAGTGGGTGATTGAAGGCAGTGATCCCATAAGCACTGGGGTTTTCACCCTGCTGGAGGTTGGCTCGAAGGATGGCATTGTTGATCACATTCAGGAAGGATGCAATGGCATGCCAGCCCTTGTTGTTAAACCACACCTACAAGGCACCATATTAGCATCAGAAAGGCACCAGGTACACCTGCTACCCAAAAGACTCCTAAGCCCTGCAGGGCATCCCTTCCTCTACTGAGGGCATATAATTTCTTTCCACATCCTTCCAGCTAGCTTGCCAAGAGGCAGAACACACAGTTTAATAAACAAGCATGAGAGACTGCTGGAAGCTATCACTGATCCAGCACTGAGCTCCCTAGACTCCACWAGAGTAACAGATTTTAAGGAAACCCACATAAAACTACAAGCTGCATTCACTCCATGAGCAAATACAGAGAACTCTCTTCTACAGTTTCCCAAGACAAACTGCTGTGACTCTGCTGTGACTCCAGGTCACCAGAGCTTCAAACAGCAAGCACAGAAGTGAGGATTGGTTAATCTTACCTTCACGTTGTTCTTTGTATCCAGGCCTTTCATGAAACTTGATAAGCTGTTGAGAAATCGATCTCCAGAACTCCCCTGCAAACATCAGAGAGACAGTTACTTCCCCTCTAAGAATACCTTTATTCATGCCCTGGGGTCTAGCAGAGGCTACACAATGCTTTTCACAGTCTGACAGCTCTCTTACAATTCAGCCTCTACCCACCAAACTGGAGGTGGTAAGGCTTGGTAACTGCAGCTTCCCTCCACCCTTTCCTTTCTGTAGTCTCASCAGTAAGAAAGGTCAGTCTTATGCCTGCTTTTTCCCTAGCAAAATAAATTAACTACAGTTGCAGGCAACCTTCAAAGATATTGCAGTCCATAGGCTGACAGTCTCAGAGGAAAACAGTGGCCCAAATTCTCTTCYAAGCCAAAGCAGACTCGGACAGGAAAACTCAACTGAGGTTTTGAAGATGGCAGCAAACACTTGTTAATTCCCCAAGACACTCCACCCTGTCCTGCCAGAAAGCATTCAGATGTCTGCAATCTGCACACACTTGCAGCTGGTGTTGGGCAGAACCCACATCAGGAACACGGGCTGGGTAAGCTTCAGCTAAGCATGTCTTCAAGTGTTCTGCTACTCCCAGAGAACAGCCTGGGAGATCCCAGCTCAGAGGTAGTGGGACCAAGTCATGGGACACAGCTAATATAGACATGCTCCTCATTTTACGGCTTCCAAGTCATCTCCCTAGTAATAGGACTCAGTATCAGTGCATCCTATTAGTGCATTAGGGTTTATAGGGAACATCTGCTCACCTGTGCCAGCTCCAAAATTTTCTTCACCTGCTTAATGGCATCAGTGACTTCATGGCTTGGAGGAAGCACGAGGGAACTGCTGGCTCCCAAGGAAAAGCCACCATACCTGAAAGTTTAGATAGAAAGTGATACTAAGGCTTGACTCTTCACTGAGCTCCAGAAAATGCCTCATTTCTCTCCATGTCTCCTTTTCCTGCACTACACCCAAGGCTAGTGTCTGCAGTCTCACATGAAGAACACGACTGCTTAGCCATGAAGTCTTCTACTCTTTCTTTCTGGGGCTAAATACTCATATCATGACTGTTCAGCATGCTGTCCATTTAATAAATGTACCTATTCTCTGTTGCAGACAAAGCAGGACACCTCCCTGCTGCCCTTGCTTGGAAGAATAGCAMCTACCAGGATAGAATACCAGCACACTAGTCATGCAAATCTTTTCAAGACTGCTCTCTGCATAAGGCAGACATGCTTTCTGGTGCTCTGGGGTGTCCTAGTTTATCCTTAAAGATCTTCCCCCCGATATCTGGCAGTTAAGAGTCACACAACACAAAGTGCAAAGCAGGGTGGATGTGTCCTGCTTAATACCATGCTCAAGGTTTAGTGGACACATATAAGCTAAAGGTAAGGCAGTAACTCACCTGAATTCATTCACCCAGATTTTATTCTTTAAGCTGTAGAGAGATAAGAGAGTTGATATATCAGGCATGGAACAAGAGGAGGGACAGACATAAAGCTGCACGCACATGGCCAGAAAAAGAGTGCAACAGGCTCTCACATCTGGTACAGGTCCCACCATTCCTCTTCAGTGTAATCCCTAGGGTYGGTGCCCAGACTTTCCCCATAATCTGCCTATGGGGTCAGGATACAGCATCATTAACAAAGCAGAAACACTGCTTGAGATGAGGATCAGGACTGYTTGAGAAGCTGAGTGGATCTGGCTCATGACTGAAGAGTTTGGGCTGCTCAGGCTTCTTTGCCTAATCTATGCATCCCCAACAGAGCATGCAATGTTTAGTAGGGAGGGAAGGGAAAGTGTTCAACAGTTACCTTTTCCCAATGATCTGTGCGTAGGTCTTCACCAGGTAGTCTGATATATTGCGGCCTGTCAGATTCTGGAGGATGTCAGCTGTGTCTTGCTCACGCTGGTGTCACCAGTGAAAACACAGATAAATGCTCATCAGAAAATACGGATGTTGAGTGAAATGAATCTTGTGCAGTGTTGCATGAAACCCTTTGCTCCTTGTGAGCATTCCTCACTGCAGTCRCACTGAGCTCCCTCCTACCTGTGGGGGTGGCAGCCCGCCTGCACCAGGGGGGCACACCGGCAGCATCTTCTTGATCTTCTCACTGCTGCACTCACAYGATGGGGAAGGGTTCTCCATGCTCCAGTTGCCTTTCAAGAAGATGTCCAGGACTGACTCTGGGACTGARGCAGTGGTCCATTCCTTCTGCCCCACGGTGCAAGGAGTGTCTCTGTTAAGAAAGAGGCAAGACAAAAGCAGTTTTTAAAACAACTATGATGGCCTTTGCATACAAGGCATTTATAGATCAAACATCACACTTCCCAGAAGTGGCAGTGTGTTTCTCAAAGGAGCTTGACCTCAGTGAGACGAACAGCTCAGCACAACAGATCAGCCTCTGAAGCTTTTAACAGACCCAAGTGCCAAAGAAACTGAGGCTGGCCAACAYTGAATAGCACCAGACACACCCCTCCTTGCATTGTAATTAAGTGCTTTATTTCAGCCAGTCCCACTGTCCAGAGTTCAGGGAGCATCTGGAGAATGCTCTTAGTCACATGTTTAGTTCAAAGTAGTCTTGCAARGAGCAGATAGTTGGACTCAGTGATTCTCATGGGTCTCTTCCAACTTTGACATATCCTATGACTCTAAGAACATAGCAGACAATCTTCTTGGATGACTCCTTAGATAACATTTTTGCCTTTGAGGCACCAAAACACYGCTCTTCCCCAAGGCAGCATCACTGGGCAGCTCTTCCTCATGGTCCATTGGTAGAATAACTCAGCTCCCATGTTTATTATGAAGGATGCAGCCTACTTTCCACCACAGACAAGTGCATCAGGCACATTTTCTCCCTCCCCATCATCCTGTGAACATGAGCTGCAGTTCTTCTGGACACACCATCTTGGATTCTTGGAGTGTATACCTCTTCTGCACTCACAGTCTAGATCTTCAGTGACTTGCCCAAGGCCATGTACCAAGTCAGATGGCAGGCAGAGTTAGGAAACAACACAAAATGCTGTCTGGCTCTCCATTCCTTCTGCTGGTGTTTGTAGGSGTGCTAACTTAGGTTTCTAGTGCAGCTGGAAACAAAGGATTGCAGACTGGAAACAGCTACAGTCAACAACATATAGCAAATATTAATAGACCATAAATAAGTCTTTACCATGTTCAGGACCAAACAGCCAGCAAATTTGAGTAATTTGCTCTTTCCTTTCAATCTCCCTCAGCAAGGATTTCCACTGAAACCTCACTCCCTCACCACACTGAGGGCTAGCAACTTCTAAAAAGGTTCTGAGCAGAAAAACTGAATTGGCTCTTTTGGCTTAAATCCTTCTCTGGTCATGCATTACTATTTTCTAAAGTCAGCTAGCTCTACTGTGGTTGTGCTTCCTCTTCCCAGACCARAGTTCTACTTACGGGATGGAATGTCCCTCCATACAGCGTGTCCCAAACCCAGGTTTATCAAGAAGGGCATCCAAAAGCTTGTGAGTGCCTGCATCTTCYGGAGCATCGTTGCTATGGGAACAGCAAAAAACCACTATCAGTCAGTGTGATAACAAGCCCGCAGCAAAAGCAGCAACAGAGCAAGGCTGAGAGCAGAGTGAAAGGATATGGGTGGGGATTTGCCCTYGAAGAATGCTTGGCCTAGGAGCACACACACATTCCTAGTCTTTGTACACAGTAGGAGAGTCACAGCACCATTCAGAAATTGATATAGCTTTGCCTGTACTTAGGACTTGGCATTTAAAGGTCAAAGAAGAAAACATCAGRACTCTCTTTTAAAATGCACTTCTGAGATAAGCACAAAACCTGAAACAACCTGTTAAGGAGCCCTAACTAAAGTTTGCAAGAAGAATTTATAGGCCATACAAAACATACCTAATAAAAGTGTACTGCTCATCATACATCCAGGGTTGTAATTCCAGACTGGGATACTTCCCAAAAGGAGGAACAATCAGGCTGAACATGAGAGCAATACACACGAAGACAGCTGGCARCACAATCTGAAATTGCAAGGAAAGAGCAAGTCCAGTTTTAAGCAAGTGTTTCCAGAGGCATAAGRAATTACATATGAATCACTTACTGGATCAAAACTTTCAGTTTCCCAGGAATACYTTTGCTGTTTACACCAAAACAGTGCTAGAAAACTATGCAAGATCTGTCTKGTCACTCTATCAGGCAACTTACTTGGGATGCAGAGAATTTAGCCTGCAAATGCTGCTCAAGGGCAAAATTGCATTCTGCTATTCAAGACTGTAACCACCTGCTTTATCATGCAACACTTTTCACTTCCACAGGCCTCCTTCTGGCTGCATGTGCAGTGAAGGCTAATTTCGGTTATCTGTACTCCCTTGAGGTTTTCAGCCTCCCATCAACTCAGACTACAATACATGGTCCAGAGCTGTCTCTGTTGTGGGACTCTTATTATTTCTTTGCTCTCACCTGGGCAAAGAAACCTTTCCGGCTTCTCTTGGCAATCAGCATCCTCTTCCATAACAGGGCCATGAACTGCTGCTGGGTGAGCTTCCAGCCCTTCATCTGATAGGAGCCTTTCCCATCCATGCCACTGAGAAGGTCTGTCTCTCTGGATTCTGCTAGCAAGAAGAAATAACCCTCATTCAAAAGTTCTCAGTGCTGAAGACAAAAGTTGATGGCTGGAGCAGCTACTCTCACTCACCAAAAAGAAAAATGCACAGTGAGCAGTGATAACAACACAAATTTACATGAGTGAGATTATTTCCTCCCTTATCTCTCTGAGCCTTGAATGGGAGGATTGAGCAGTTTGCAGATCCTGAAATGCCCACTATTCCTAAAGGCAAATACTTCACCATTCCTTTGGCAGCCCCAGCCTTCAGATCTGCAGTATTTACAATATGAAAGAGCATCCACAAGAAGAAAGCAGGCCTGAACCTTAGCWATACCTGGATCTATGTCTGAGTCATTAGGATCAAATGCATCATCTTCTGTAAATGGACGAAGGCAGCTCTGTCTGTCTCCAAACACACGTCTGTTCCTTCTGGCTGGCAATGTCCCATCTGAAAATAATGCAGTTATGGTAGGGTTTAGGTAATCTCCAATTAGCCCCAGAAAAATCAAAGCAATATAATTTCCATTTTACATGCCTTTCATTTGCAAACTGAAGAGCTGATCTGGAGTGACTTCAGTGCAGGTAAAGGCAAAACCAGGACCACCATTTTATGCTCCATACTTTATGTGATGTCCCAGAAACTTCTTCTAGTGCATTTGACACATTTATTTTTTTTTCCCCAGGGGAATGGCAGGCTACTCTCACTGTACAAAAAATCTCACTGGACAAGCATGACTACAAGGGCAACTTGCTATTATGAACACTTAGTGAAGTGATTTGCTCTCAGAAAGAGAAAGTCATTTGGACCCTACTGCAGGCTGATGTGTCAGGACTTCTTCAGAGCAAACAACGGTCAGTCAAGTAATTTGCAATATATTTAAACATTAGAAACTCTTCACGAATACAAAATAAACATGCTACCACTGAGTCAACTGGAGTTCACAACACAAAAGTATGCATGGAATATACTAAACCCAGCTATTTTAGGTCATTAAAAATACTAAGATAGAAGARCTCCAGTTCAGTCTCAAACAGGGTCTGTCACACCTTGGCATGTGTCACTTCTCCAGTGCACCCACCTGAGGTTTCTGCATCCACACCACTATCATCAGCCACTTTCAGGAAAATCTGAAAAGGGAAGGTAAGTGTCAGTAAAATTAAAAGAGAAGAGAGATGTTCTTGGTAGTGCTCCAGTAGATAACAAGAGAGAGCAGAAGATTGACAGGCACAACAAAAAAACAGGGAATACTGAGTTTATCCTCTGCATGGTGGAGACATRGACTTTGTGGCTTCTCTCCAGTTTTCAGGAGCCAGCCTGCTTCCCCCTTTCCAATGTCAGCTCTCATTGCACCTCAAACACGAGCTCTTTCCCATGTCTCAGAAAGAGACCTAGTGACTAAACTTGGGGAATCTTGTATTTCCCCATGTCTAACAGTGTTCACACTCTTGCTTGAATAGGCACCTTCACAGAGCTTGACCCATGGACTCTCCCAAACCAGAAATAGCCCATTTTCAAATTACAGATAACAATCAAGGTCTTCACTGTTTCAGCTTCTCTTGTCATTCTTTAAAAATAAACAAAGACATTCCACATAGAGATAAAGTGCATGATACTTCGGTGATAAGAAAGGGACACTTGGCAGCTGGAACATAGTCACATGGAACAAACCCTTAAACCATAAAAACAGCCCTGACAAGGGCACGTGTCTAAATTGTTTATGTAATGTATGGTGTCCTGTACTAAAATGTACGTTTTCAGGTAAGTACAACAAAAAGCATCCCTAAAAATAACACAGACATTAATAGCCAACCTTCACATGACATCTTAGCAAAGTGCAACCGAGTACATAGGACCTGTCTGTGCTTGTCTGTATCACATTTCAGTTGTTAAACGCACACCTCTATGAGCACACACTTAAACAGAACAGAAGACAATCCACTCTGGAGAGGAACACAAAGCTACCTGTTCTGTATTTTTTTTTATACAGGAAGCAGTAAGACTTCATCTCTTTCTTAATTCTGCCATGATTTATTTTGCCTAGTTTAAGATAAAAGGGAATCATCAGCTCACTAACCTCCTCCAGAGTAGTTTCAGAGATGCCATAGCTGGAAATGCCAAGATCAGAAAGACGGTCATCAATTTCATGGAATAGTTCCACAAAAGCTCCTTCTTTAGCAGCTTTGTATGGCAAGACGTAGGTTAATTCGTGGCCTATGTCCTCCACTAGTCTCGCCTCAGAAACGTGTTTTGTAATGAGATTTGAAATTGCAGAGACATCTAGAAAAACCAAATGTAAAACAGAGTTTCGTTCTGGTTACTGCTCATTATGCGGAAAAGAAGAGCTCAGCCTGAAAAATCTTGCCAGAAGAAAAACAGGACAAATGGGATATCTCTGGAAAGAAGCTTATTTCCATGCAAAGTCTAATTTATTTTTCATTTAACACAAGCCTGGATAAAATCCTGGACCCAAGCCTGGCTATACATTTTATTTGCAGGAATTGGGAGAGCTTTTGCATGCTACTGGCAGACCTGCAAATCATTGCTGTACAGCTCATATTGCTAACAGACCAAGCAACTACATAATCTTTGCCTATTAACTCTCAGCTGGAATTCCAAGTGGCTTACTCAAGAAAAACATTCCAATATTTACAAATTTTAAAATACCATCACTATGAATTTAATAATTGTCCCAAGACTGTAGGCACATAGGGGCAACAAGGTTAAGGCAGCTGTCCAAGGTGAACTATACAGCAATGTCAACTGGGACTAAATCTTAAATTCTTTTCCAAGCCTCACCTATTGTCAGAGTGTCACTTTCATGGTCACTGCCAAGGCCAGCATCAGAGCTGCTCTGGGAGACACTGTCATCCTGGTCACAAAAGAGAAGACAAACATTATTTCCTGCTGTTTACTCAAAATGGGCCCCACCAGACGCTACACTCTCAACAAGTCAAATCAGGTGCTGCAGATGATGACAGCAGTGCAAAGGGCTGAAATAGAAGCAAGAGGTCACAGGCGTGGAAGTGAGTGTCACAAAAGTGTACACKTAGTCTGTTTTGTATGTCTCTGATCACTTGGACCTCTGGCCCTGAAATAAACTATAATGGAGATGTAGGTCCCATGCAAGCATTTAACCAGTCTGGCACGGTACCCACCAAACAGGTTAATACTTCTTTCAAAGAACAAGGTATTTTCATGAGACATTCTATYATGTAAAACCTTAGCTGCTACTTCCAAAAAGCCTAAGATTTCATGAAGAAAGAATAAACATGAGCAGGAAAGGTCAGCTGTACCTTTTTCAGATAGGACACTGTGCTGCTGCTGTTCCGGCAGGAGCTCAGAGAGGAATCCACATCCTTTTTAACCAGGGTCAAATAATAACCTGTTCCCAGCTGGTTCTTCAGGAAGAGAGAAGAGCCAACACAGCAGAGCTTGCCATGAGAAATGATGGCAATCCGGTCCCCCAAAATGTCTGCCTCATCCATGTGGTGTGTGGAGAGAATGATTGTGCGACCTAAAAGAGAGCAAGGAAGGCATTGCTGCAAAGTCACACAAACCTGTGCTCCCATGCCAAAGCCACAATCATCTGGATCTTGCAATGAAGTTGGATGGGAAGTTGATGCCACAAGTTTGTCTCCTTTGAACATGACTCGCAGTATGGAGAAGATTCCCAACTGCTCATGAGTTTATTCTCTGCACTGTCTGCTGGTTCTTGTGGTGCTCAGCAAAGGCAGGTTTAATTTCATGTCAGCAAGGTTTGTTGCATGAAGCAGAACAGGACACTGCTGAACACCAAAGGTGAATTTCTGACTTTAGCTGCCCTCATAACTCAGTAAAGAAGTTTGCTCATGAATTCTGACATGAACAGGATGAGAAATKAATACAGATGAGAAATAAGAGCATCCTTGTCTTGCATTGTTGATTCCTTGGTGCAGGCAACAATAGATTTGCAAAAACACATTTCTATTAYGAGAACAGTCGAATCAGATGGATTTTCTTTTGCCTTTCACAACACATTCATTAAAAGTAGAGAAAAAGACCACATACCTTGCCGATACTTCAGAAGCAGTTCCCATATCCCTCTGCGAGAATAAGGATCCACCCCAGCTGTAGGCTCATCCAGAATGACAACCTTGGAGCCACCAACAAACGCTAAGGCAACAGAGAGCTTCCTCTGCATCCCACCTGTTAGGCACAAGAAGAAAGAGGTATTTAAGCTGATGCAGAGATAACTCGAACAGCACTACTTGCAGCATGGTGGATAATGAGCTCTCTGAAAGTAAGCAGACTGAGTAAAACAGGTACTGCTGCAGTTTAAGGCTTCAGGGTCACATAATTTTCTGGACAGTGGATAATTCATTTGGATAGTCTTTCCTCAATGGAATATAGCTCTCCCATGACAGCATGAGCCACACCTTGAATGCCCTTCCGTAATTATACCATCTCAGCGCCAGGGGTAGCAAGTTGCCAGCTTGGAGACCTAACCATATTTGAGGATCTGAAGCACAGGTCTCCAGAGCTTCAGCTGCAGAAATAACTCCCCATGAGACACCCCTTTCCTAGAAGTGTTACAGAGGCAAAAGCAAGGAATTATACTGCACTCTTCAACATTAAAGCCAACTGTGGTCACCTGCTCTCCCTCCCCAAAGCTGAACATGCAGTCTGTACTGATACTTGTGTAAGACTAATGTGTCTCAGTTCCCCTGGTATCTGGCACAGACTGATACAGGAATTCTGTCCCTCCTGAACAAAGGAGAAGGGTACTCCAGGTTGCCATCTGGGGCAGAAGTCAGCAAAAGGAATGCCTAAATGGTTCACAAACAGCAAGGGACTTGCAGACTATGATCAAGCCACTCTCACTTAAACTCATACACCCCAAACACATTAGTATGCTTTGGAGAACATAGAACAGATGCAGATGAACTATGGTATGATGGAAACGAATACAGCATTCTCAGAAGAAGTGAGTGAATTGTTATGGCCATTAGATAGCTTGAGACAGTGCAAGATTGTGACATTTACTAAGAYATACTGATCAGGCACTTAATAAGGAACTGACTTCCTTGAGTACTTAATTGTATAGCAGTTTATACTGAATTGCAGGATCCCATCAAGGTCCACAATACAGCCCCTGTAAAAGGCAATGGAGTGTTTCTAAGGCTGAGAAATGTAAAAGATCTGAACCTACCAGACAGTCGGCTTGTCCTGGCTTTCAGTTTGTGAGGCAAACCAACATCTGTTGCCATCTGCTCCATCTCCGCTTTCACCTTCTTTTCTGACAGCCCTTTGAGCCGAGCATAGAACCAGATGTGCTCCTCCACAGTCAGCCTAGGGAACAAATGCAGCCTCAGGGCACAGCTGAAAGCACCATGCTGGGATTCGTCGCTTATATTACCATTACTGGAGGCATTTTTATTTGCAAAAAAAAAATCTGAGGTTTCAGGAAGGAGACAGACTGGGTGCACTAAGCCTGGGCCTGACTTCAGGGTGTGGTTTTATTCAGCATGCAAATAATCCTCCATTAAGGGTGCTTGACAGCACCACAAACATCCCAAATCACTAGGCACCACTCAACTTGGCCTTGTTGAGTGGAGTAGATTATTAACCAACATGAAATATGAAAATATAGGCTCCCGTTGATCATTCCTAAGCACAAAGGAATGCACTAATAAACTATGTTCCTGTACCAATCTCATGCCACCCCACTGTCGTGCACCATGCACAAAAAAAATGGGACTGTCAAAGCTGAAAGCCCGCTGCTGTATCCTAGAAAACCCAAAGGTCTGTCAGTCCTGTGTCTCACAGATGATACTCACAAGTCAAACAGTACATTGTGCTGTGGACATACACCCAGGTTCTGCCTGATGGTGCTGAGCTCAGAGCGGATATCTTTGCCCAGGATGAACGCTGTACCCGAAGTTGGGGGGAACAAGCCGGTCAAGATGGACCTGAAAAACATATATAACAGGTAAGCAGGTTCTGCCACTATGAAACTGTGCCTGCCAGGATGGCTGAATTAACAATAGGAGGAAGCCCTGGTTAAATCCCATATCAAGAAAGAGGCCTGAGAAACATCTCACTAATGGATTAAAAAAAAMCCCAACAGCTCCACTGGTTTTATCGGTGATCAAAGAACACCCATACAGCTGCTTGAAGTAAAAGATTTCTTCCTCTAGAAGTTTTTTGTTCTTTCAGTCCCAACTTGTTTTCTTACACTGGTAAGTGAGAATCACAAATGGCATTACTACAAAATGCTGCCTTTAATTCGACCTAACCTCAATCTGAACTCCCTGCAGTTCCAGCCCCCTGTATCTGTGAGGCAGCAGCACTACTAGACTAAATCAGAAGAGGCACTCAAGTCTGCACCAGCTTGCACACTGTAGTTCTATGGCTACCTCTACTATATGGATAGGAGTTGAAATRTTCAGTCACTTCCCAACTGTCTCAAACCATTATTTTGTTCTTACATGGTAGTGGTTTTCCCTGCTCCATTATGTCCCAGAAAAGAGGTGATTTGTCCTTCATAGAAGTTCAGTGTGAGACCATCTACAGCAACTTTCTTGCCGTCACGGTAAACCTTGACCAGGTTCTGGATGGAAACACCAAGACTCAGATGTACCGGCTCTTCTTCCTTGCAGACTGGAACAAAACACAGCAAAGTAGAGAGATTAGAAGTTGCATGGGAGTTTTAACAGACATCACATTTCCCCAAGCCTGAGGACAAATGAACTGTATGAAGAACTGACCACATTGCTTTCTCATGGAAAAATCTCCCAATGAAGTTGTAATTTAGCTATTTCATCCTGGGCTCATCTGGGAGTTTGAGATCTCCAGAATGAGAGTCACAAAAAATACATAGACTTCTCAACTCCATGAGCCTGGAGTACCCACCTGCACTCAGGTAGGCAAAGTATCTTGGGTTTATCTGGATACACCTACCTGACCACCATACCCAAACTAATAACAAAAGGATGACCAATTTCACCTCTCCATACCAGTCCTGTTGTCTTTTCAGACATTTCAGAAAAAAAGGCAGACCTTAACACTTCACTTCAGAAAGGCTTTGCGTCAAGCACTTACCTTCTGAAGGCCCCTTCTGGTCAGGATGAGGGTGCTGCCTGTCCTGTGATTCCTCCCCAAACCAATAGGACTTGGTGAAAGGAAAGTACCAGGGTCTGGGAATCCCATACTGGCCTAAAAGGAAAAGCATTGCATGAGCCTGACTCCATCTTTCCTTTTTCTTTTATTAGCTTTCAGGACAAGAAGGGAACTACTCCACCCACAGAAAGCCTCCAGGTGAGGCAGGACTGGGAATTAATCTTTCTTGGTGAAGACAGTAACAGACTCTGGGTAAGAGACATCTAACTACACTTTAGGGTCAAAAACCCTATTCTGGAAAGTGCTAAGTAGCACATGTAGTACTGACACTCAACTCCTCACTTGCAGCACCATCTGTGAACTTCAGAGGAGGCAACAAGTGAAGTATAGAAAAGTTTCTCGAGTTAGCTCAGCTGTGCTTCTGTGCTGGGCAACACTCACTGCTATCAGCAASCAAAAACCTTGCTTTGATGCCAGGCCATGGTTTTGCTCCATGACCTTTCTGCAGCTCTGCTTAAAGATGGGCCAATTTGCACCTTGGCAAGTGAGAAGGGTGAAAGGATTTCTTTAAAAKCCTTAATACATGATTATCCCTCAGAAGCACACCTCACCTGGGAAGACAGATTCAATGTACCAGGTCATGACTCCATACAGGAAGGTATCAAACAGCATCATGACGGCAGATGTGGTGATGCTAAAGCCATCTTCTTCCAAYGGGCTCTCAAAGAAGTTGTCCCACTGAACACCAACTCCCTGCTCCTCGAACAGTGCAAAGTACTCACAACCAAAACCAAAGGCTACTGGAGACAGCAGGCTCTGAAAGTGGGAGGCATGAACACACATTGAGTGTTTTACATCTACTCTCCAACTAGTCATCTCAATTGTAGCACAAGCCTAAGGGACACAGCACATATRAAAAGTCAAAGCTCCAAGGACCATCACTGAATTTGCAGATATGGAGTGGCAGATATGGTCTAGGTTTCAGCAAGGCATGAAATCTCTGCCAGACCTCCATTGTGAATTGTTTGTTTCCCTATTTTCTTTCCCTTACTCTTTGGATTTTCATGCAAGGGAGCAAGTTGCTAACAGTCACTCTCTCCAGACACGTAAGAAGTGCTGTGCAGAGGAAAGGGTCCTTCAGACTGCATGTCTGGTGGTACAGCTTACAGAGAGGAAAGCATCTTAGTCCAGTGGCATTACTTCTACCAAAGCCAATGAAACCCTTCCCCAGCAGCTTCTAGCAGGTTCAGTAAACTTCATCAAGTCTTGCTGATAGCCTCTTACACAGAAAATTAACCTCCCACTGCCACTCCCCTCCTTGTATCAGCATCCAGCTGGAGAGCTACTGAATGGCATGCAGGTAGAGGCCCAGTGCACAGGAGAACATCATCAAGACTCACCGCAAAAATCTTGAGTGAGAAGCTGATGTGGTCCTGCCAAGCAACACACAGCACATAAGGCAGGTACAGAGTGAAGTAGACAATACCCCCGCAGGCAGCTGCCAGATTGGCCCTGGAGAACACAGTGCTGATGAGGAAGCACTGGAGGATGGTCACAACAGCGAAGATCGAGAGGAAAATGAACACCACACTCGGGTCACTGTAAGGCAGCAGATTCCCCATCTGGCAAGAGAACAACAAGTGCATCAAGCTTTGAAAGGGCTCTCCAAAGTACCTCTGTTACAGATAGCTCTGCAGAGCTGCTGCTCAGGGGAAATTTGGTTTCCTGCAAATTTCCAGAAATGAGGCAGTACCAAAGACATCTTTTCAAAGAGAACAGAATCTACAACATCCCATCCTGCTGCTTTCAGCCATTCATTCCTTTTGTTCCAAAAACTCTGTTCCCAAAAAGTGAATGGTCAATACACATCCATGAACTCCTCCCTAGAATGTCAGTGCAGACCACTGCTTAACAGGCTCTCAAGGCTCTAGAATCTGCTGCCACAGGCCAAACCAGGCAACTCACCTTCAGGATCAGCACCAGCAATCCTGCACTCATCAGGAGAGGGACAAGGCTGCTAATGAACCAGCTTAACCAAAGAATGCCATTGTCAAGTCCCATAATCCTCATTGTCTCTTTCAGCCGGGCTTCCTTCTCATACACAATGCCTTTAATTATCACAGCCACTGAGTAGATCCAAGCTAGTGTCATGAACAGAGGCATGGAGCGGCTCATGACACGAAGAAATCTGAGAAAATGAAGGAAAGGGACCATGAGAATTGAGTGAGACACATCACTGCAACTTCAAGTACCACATAAAGGGCTATCAAGAGTATGGTGACAGCTAGGGCTCCACTGCACAAAGCAGCTGATGTGTGCAGAGCCTCACACAAGATCAGCGTCTCATCCGAGGTGAGGCAGATGGGTTTAGAGCACATCACCAGTTAGCAGTGGGAGCTGGAACTGCAATTGTCACTCAGTGGAAGAGTGCATGCAATGAGCTGTCTTGCCTGGGGACTGCTCTTAGTTGTCCTCTTTCCACACTCCTGTGCCTATTTTTTTCCTCAATGCTATTTTTGTTTGCATCAGGTGTGGGGRTATGCTCACACCTCAGCAAGGTAGTTTGTACATTAAGCTCCAATTAACATAAACTGACAGTACCTCTCATGGGCAGGGCTCTGCAAGTCATTACACATCCTAAATCCCCCATGTGGGTGCCTGAATTCCAGAGGATTAGGAACACTATAGAGATTGCTTCCTCACTCATAATAGGGACATAAACCATGCCTGAGGAGTGACAAAACACATGCCTCCCAAGCAACTCCTCCTGGGAGCTTTTGAAGCAGCCTGCATACATACATGTCATCCACGTAACATGGGTATGGCATCTGCTGCACATAAACTCCTGTCTTCTTCTCTGTGCCCGTCTGAACCCTGATGATGGCCTGTTCCACCACATCCTGCAGGTAAGCAAAGCCTCCCCAGACRTAGCGCATATCCTCAAAGGGATCAGCACGGGGACCGGGATCCCAGTACCTGCACCAAGGGAAAAAGACCTTTCCATTAGAAATCCTCCTCACCACATCCCTTACAAGAAACTGTTCGTAAGGCAGGAGGTCAGGGCTCACCCATCCTTGATCTTGTTGGTCCTTTCCACATTATCAATATCCATGCGGATCTTGTATTTCACATGTTGAGGAAGGTCTGTGCTGTCAGGAGCTATTTCAGTGAAGACTATGCCAGCCCAGAACCTCCTTTCATCCAGAAGCTCCAAAGAYTTGTTTATAAGCCGGACTTCTGTGGGCACAGGCTCCAGTTTGTCCAAGTTGACACACTAGACAGGGACAGAATTGGAAGCATTTACGGGATACACTGCCAAATCAGAATGTACTTTGTTTAGGTTTGGGGTGGAGGAAAAGGACTCTCCAATGGTAACRCCATGCCTAAGAAAATGACAACAGCATCAAACCGTTTGCAGTGTTTTGCTGTAGACCAGCAACTTGCAAGAGTTGTCATTGCTACCTGCTTGACAGTCACCTACCAGTCAAATACATTATCACTGAAAAATACCCCAGTGAAGGCATTTTCTGTACAAGAGATTAGGAAATTGCATTCCAGTGTGACCTACAGGATCTCATCCAAGTATCAATTCCATATATAGTCTTATTTTCTCTTCTGACTCAAGGCCTCTAAACATCAGTGGAGAGACTTGAGGGCTTTGGACCAGGCCCTTATCTTCGCACTCATCTCCAAAATGATCAGGCAGCAATTAGAACTAATTTTGTTTCCCCCATTTAAATCAACTGCTACCTTCACCACACTCCCCAGCTAAATCCAGAATGGAGGTATGAGCTGCTACACTGCTGGAGACAGCAGCAGCTTTCAGGAACCCAATAACAGAAGGGCAGGAAACAACACACAGTAGCCAAAGCAAAAGCTTTAAAAACAAGGCCTACAGTTAGGTTCCTACATCTGTATGTAGGCATCTGAATAAATTAAACTTTCTCATATGCTACTCAACWCTATTAATGAGAAAACGGACTGAGGAACATCTATCTTCCCTTTCCACAACACCCAACTGCATGAGTGGAGTTCAAGCTGCTGCCCTCCCCCAGCTCCATGCCCACACTAACAGGATCTCACCTCCATGAACCGTGAGATGGTCTGGATCGCCCGGTCTGTCTCATTGAAGGCATCTACCCATGTATACACAGAGCCATTTTCTGTCTCAAAGTCCTCTGGATTGTTTGAGAGGAAACGGGCAACATCCTCCACTGTCCAGTTGGAAGCTGGCAAGTGCAGGTCCCAGAGGGCTTTGCCTTTCAGTAAYGTCTGCAGATAGAAGAAGAAATAGGTGTGAGAAGAAGAAATAGGTATGAGAATCAATGTTAGACCACCTCTCTCATAATGAAAACAAGGACTACCAGGGAAAACACGTGTTAAAAAGGTGCAGGGAGAGGGTCTTTTCTCTCACCCTCCCATTGAGAAGGATGTGCCTCCCCGGTACAGGTACATTAGTGTGCTTTGCTGGCTGGCTGCCTCCATGTCCTGCCACCCCTCTGCCAAGGAGAGGGCAGCAGAGAGCCACACACAGCTCCRCACCCCACACATGAAAACCAGGGAAGAAGGGAGATGCTTGCTCAGCGGAAATGCGTTTGGCTATGCTGTTTGCCAAGCTGTGCTCACTTCCCCCAGACAAATCTCTGCTTCTGGCTGGGATGCAGAGGGACTGAAGCATGGCTGAAGGCTCAACTGTCACTSTGCTGATCAGAGGCCAGGTGATTTTCTTATGTATTTTGCTTTTGTGCACCAGGGCTGGCTGAAGCAGCCCTATACAGCCATGATGTCCTGCCTTTGTTCTTCTGTCTGGAACAATGCTTTCTTAATCCAGTTTAACTGCTAGCTTTCTARGGACAGGCTATTGTATGCGCAATGCCTAGCCCAAGTGCAGTGCAGGCAGAAGCACCCATCACTGACAGACAGTATAAGATTAGGTAGGAAGGGAGAAGTAATTGTAAAGGATATAGTTGAACTGAAGTCAGGGAGGTAAAAAGAAAAACTGGCACAAGAGAGAAAACTGCAAAAATGCTAATGAATAAGAACAGGAAATGGATTTTAYGCCACAACAAAAAATAGAGAGGTAAGGAGCTTCCCCATACTCTGCTGTTACCACGAAACCAGAAAGTAGTGACACAGTTACAAAAACAGCATTGCAAACTGGAAAAACAGAACAGACCAAGCTAGCAAAGGAAAACATAAAAAAAAAGGAAATCCAAGCAAACAGGACTTGGATGTGCTGTGTTCTCTTCTCATTTGGTCTCCCAAGGTTAGCTTCTACCACCATCTCCAGCAGAAAGGACACCATGCCTACAGGGAGATGGCTCAACCTCATCTTGTTCAGTTCCAACATTAAAGCTCCTTAACCCTAGGGGCACACACTGCCCTTCCTGAAGTTCACAACAACATTAGCATCAAGCCAAAAGTGGCAGAGATGGGCAAGCAAAGCACTTTCCTTCAGCAGGAGTACATTCCAAACAGATTGTACAGACAGAAACTTAAGAGGTGAYGGCTGGTCAACCCAGCAGCATGGCAGCTGAATGGGATGGTGTCTGGGAGCTGTCAAGGCACTGACAATAAGGTAATCCTGCTTGTGTGGATGTCAACAGGTGACAATGAACGTGATACTACACTGGTACAGAGAAGAGCAGATTGGTGGGAAGATCAATAATTAACTACCAGAGGCAACACAGGGTTAACATTCAATAAAGAACCAGAAAAGCCCAGGGCTCACTAAATTTTAAAAAAGGCACAACATTCACTTTTCAGAGGACATGACTGCAAATTAATGTTTTGGACCTTGACTTTCTGCCTGAACTTTGCAACAATCTGTTCAACTGTCTCTGGCACTCTAGCATGTTATGTTGATGGAGAAGTACAACAGGGCAGGTCACAGATTATTCAGCACAGCATTACACCAAGGTAAAAAAGGAATGAATTTCAAGGGTTGTAAGACCTGGGGAGGTCTCTGCATACAAGAAGGTGCACTATGATACYTAACCAGCTAAGTTGCAGAGACAGCTGGAAAAGCTACTCTACAGTTGTSTCTCTGTAGCTCGATCCCAGTTTTATGCCACTGCGCTTCCAAATGCATTAGCACAGGGTGCAAAGATCCACCCCCCAGAGCCACACCTGAGGAGCCATGGTGAGATGCTCATAACAAATTAGGGCAATGCTGTGGACAAAACGGCACGTTTTCCAACAAAGGCAGATTAGAAATTGTTGTTAAATGTGCACTGCTCCTGTTTGCAGGTGATTGTTACATGAAGGAAGGAATGCCAAACATAATGCAAGATGAGTATAATCAAAATCTCTTTCAAGAAGGGTCCCATCCATAATATTTATCTGCCCAATTCAGCACTGAAGCACCATGAAGCACCATCTAAAATAAATATTTYATCACTTATTGCAAAATCGCAATAGCGGCCGTTCTGGCAAGGACAGCATACTGACCCGAATGAGATCCATTTCCTGACTACTTTCCATAAATGTCCAAATCTTTGGGCTTATCTCCTCCCACATTCCCCCGAGGTCACGAAACACACCCAGCTCCTGGAATGTCCTGTTCACCTGTCACAAAGAGGAGAGGAAGGTTATTTCCAAAAGCTGGCAGAGACCCATCATGGACTGAGAAGGTACATTGAGCCTGCAACAGTAGGTGCATGGGAGGTGAGAGATTAGGGAGACTGTTTTTGCAGGCAATCCTTTCTAGGCTTGTGTTTGGGTCCAAATCAATAGAGAGGACCAGCTGCACAGAGGACATAGCTCATGCTACATTACCAAAGAACAGGGCTAGAGTTACCTCAGACATGACCTTCCTTACAGCTGGTGTATCTGGAGTATACAAGATCTTCCCAATCAGCAAGGGTTTCAAAGCCCTCCAGATAATCCTGGAAAGCGGGCTGGACTCCAGGTTCTTCATTAGCTCRTTGCAGTAGGGTGCTGAGGAAGAGTACAGAGGTGAGTGGCTGAACAGCACAGTGACAACTGCAGAAAGCTTATGCTACACTCATATGTGCTTCAAGGACAAAGCTGAAAGCAAAGCTTTTTTTTTAATTTTATTTTTCAGATACAAACCACCTCCATTACTGCACAGCTTCTAATCTGCCACCAAAAGGCCCTTTCAGCCCAAGCCTGTGCAATCTGCCCAGTGAACACAGAGCACGCAGGTGGTCTCCAACACTAAGAGCCACAGTACCAGTTCTGCAATACCCGTGCAAACCCAGTGCCTGGCACAAGCAAAATTTATGCAGAAAAGGTCAGATTTCTAGAGGCTGCACATGGCTGTCCTCCCTCTCCCACTAAAGTAGGTTCACTACACTTCTGTGGACTCAACAGAAGGTCCTGCAAGTTGMTATCTTCACTGGCCATAAGGACACGTGCAGGACAGTATGTGCATGCCTTTCTGAAACATCAGTGAATATGTCCCTTAGGACCACCTGCTTTCATCAGCGAAGTTTGGAAAACACTAGCGATGACAATCATGAAGTACACAGGACCTCAGGCCCTTCCACTGTTCACTTACTTGTGGAGTTATCATAGAAGTTAATCACATCATCTTCAGTGCTGTTGCCTCCAAACAATGCCTTGTAATTGTTATCCTCGTACCAGTTGAGGGATTTAATTTTGAGTCCTCCACCTTCAGGATGGCCACACACAATGCGTGACACAGCCTGATAGATCTGCGTAGAGGAGTTTGAGGCATTCACATTGGTCAGGAACATCACCTCTTGCCTCATGTCACTCCAGCTCTTCATGCTCAGCAGCTGGAGGGGAAGGGGATACAAAGGAATGGAAACAAGTATTGAACAAGATTAGTAAAAGAAGTTATTTCCATGCACCTTCAAATCACAGAACAAGTTTTGAACAGATGAGAATCCCCTTGAACACAGCATCAAGGGTAAGAACCAGAGAAAACATTTCTCCACCACCACACTGGGAGACTGCAGAGCGAAGTCTCCTCTYTGCAAATACTTGGAATGTATCTTGCCAAGTTCTTTACTCTTGARTTCTTTTCTTGAGGGCCTCCCTGCCCTCCTACATGGAAGCTGCTTCCCTTTCTGGTTACAATGGCTTATATTCCAGTGGAGTACCCTCACAAGGACAGGTGGGGTGGGCTCACTGAGTCAGAAAAGAGATWAAAGGAACAACACCAAGTGACTGCAGCTCATGGGACATAAACTGGATGAGCTACAGGCTCCCTCAGTCACTGGGCACAATTCCACCAAGCCTGCATTGATTTACACCAGGCAGCCAGTTTGAMCTTAGATTGGCATTGCTTATCCCTGCCCCAGAAACTCCTTGCCCCGTTGAAGACAAGCCCTGCTGCAGCCAGGAGCCTTAATCACAGCATAAGCTGTGCAAAGAGTCAGTCACAGCAAGGAGCCTTCTCCTGCCCATCTGCCCTGACACCAAGCCTGAGGTGACAATGCACAACCAGCCAGAATAATTCATACCTCCAGATTCATTTGAGTGGCATAAGCTAGATAATATGTCTGATTGTGCCATGAGCAAAAGCACTCTGCCCTCAGCCTGAGACACTCACTGCATTAATGCTGCCATACTCGGGCATGGCCAAGCTCACCACAACAGGAAAAACAACCCATCCACATGAGCACTGGTTTCATGCTACACTGGAGCATTGCTCTCAGAAGCCCCATCTTGAGATGTCAGAACATCACCTCTTTGATGGTGACAATAAGTAGATGCTATGAAATAATTAGACTAAGGCAAGAATCTAGGATACTTGTCTAAGCAGCCTTCCAGCTTCCATTTCTTTACAGCTCGGGGAACTTCTATTTCCTAAGTCTCAATGAATTTCTTCCATGGTAAACTCTTAGAGTTTAGAACAACCACAAGTATTTAACATCACAGGAATAAACCTTATCTCTCTCCTTATTTTGGCTATGGTTAGCTCCATTGGGTGTCACATGGCTTTGGTTTTTGTTTTTACTGCAAGAGACAGTGAATATTCAATCCCTATTGCTTCTTCATATGCCACTCAACTCCACAGGTCTCCATCATCTATCCAAATCATCTCTTTTCCAATGTGAACAGTCTCAGCCTACTCCCTTGCTCGTTTTGTGAAAGTAATTCTACTTGTAAATGTCCTAATTGGCCTTCCCTAAAGTTTATTTCAATTCTGCTACTCCTTTTTGGAGAGCAAGAGCCTAGACCTGTGTTTTGCATCAAAGGGTTTTATATAGTACMATGGTAAATGCTGCAGCTGGTTCTCTGTCCCTTTTTAAGTGTTTTCTAGAATTTTATCTGATTTCTTGACTGCAACTGAAATATCAGGTGACATTAACTTGGATGTTCTTACTGTGCTGSCCAGAACAGGCACATGTACTAATAAGGGCAAGCAGAGCTGCTGAGACTCCTATTTGTAACTGCTCTTCATCTTGGGAACAACTTTAGATGCTGTGGTCCAACTGCCCTGTTTTCAGAGACAATAATGGACTCAATCAAAGACCATCTGCCACTTTTGCTCTCTGTGTATTAGCTCTAGTCACCTTTGTTTAAATAAAATGCAGATAACCAAAGTCTAAGACAGCTGGCAAAGCCAGCCAGCAGCAATGCTGAAAGCAGCAGCATGCTGGAACAATTCAATTCAAGTTCACCCAAGGAAAGCACACTCAAGACTCTTTGGCCTTACAGTGGGAGGCAAACCTGACCCTTTCTGTTTATCTGTAGCACTGCGAATATTTTCAATGTGCCAAAATCTGGCAAAAAATTCTTCATGCTAAACAACAGCTACTACAAGTCACCTACACAAGGAGCCTCTATTTTCAGACACCTAAAAACACATGACACACTGGTATAATGGAAGACAGGTGTGAGAAGAGCAAAAGCCTGAGTGCAAATGTCCAGAGTGACTAATTCAAGTGTTCTTTTATGTCCTCAGTACTCACTGCTGCCTTTSCCTGCAGCCTGGTGCCACTCAGCCTGGCTCCACAGGTTTGGGGTGACTTATAGGACACCAGCATCATGATGAAGAAAGTGTCACACTACAGCTTCAGTCTATTACATATACTCATGTAGATTTTTGCATTTGATTCTTCCTCGCTGAAAAGGCCAAGGCTTCATTTCAGGTGTGACAGTTCGAGTGTGAGTTCAAAGGGACCCCTTGGGGAGTTTTTGGTATCTAAGGTAAAACAGCTCATTTCTCCTCAGCAGAAATACAGCTGCTTTAGCAGAAATATCATAAATTCCCTAACATGACAAGCAAAAGTACTCAAATAGAAGTGCAGCTAATTCCCATTAACATATGTTAACTATCTTAAAGAGGGATTGCATTGGCAAGTACATTTCTACATACTATTCTGAAATATTCTAAGCAAGGAACTTTGTTTCATCTTTGGCACCAGCAACTTACAATTTACACGCAGTCCTAATCTTTTTACACCTCCAGAAGAAAGTATGTCAAATGTGAAGAGAAACTAAGTTATTTCTTCTCCCACACATCAGACCTGGCTCCCTAAATGTTTCTAAATAGTTTAGTTAGAACAAGTGTCCTTGTTCTGGGTGTTTCATCTGCCCTCCCAGAAACAGATTTCAAGAGTCCGAGGACACAGATTCAATCAATCCCCATAGTCCAAGAAAAATATTTTGTTCAGACTATTTTCTAATTAGAATTCCCTGCTAGAAAGGCTCCTAGACATGGCACAAACAATAGTTCTCTCCACCCCCTCAAGCTGCTGCCCTCTGAAACAAGGGAGCAAGTCCCTCCTTTTCACACAGAAATCCGCCTGACAGACAATAAGAAGTAACTTTCGGTCAAGCCATCTGGAGCAGCTCATGCGGTACACAGAGCAAAAAGCTGCCTTTGTTTGCACAGCAGGGCAGAATAAAAGGTAGTCCTACCCAAAACAGCTGCCAAGCAAAAGGCATGTTACCCTGGTTCGTTTTCGGCCACATCAGCAAACTGAGTATCACGTGGTTTCAATTATTTTTATCCCAGACAAAAAAAAAAAAAAAAAAATAAAAAAGCAAGCTTAAATGACGTAACAGGAAACAGCTGTAGTCAAACTGTGAAGGGCAGGCTCCTTGCTAGCAGCAGAAGCTTTTCCATGGTCCCAACTAAAGCCGATCCTGGAATCGTCTTAATTTCAGCCTGAAGGGGGCTGTGCGGCAGGTTGTAGGGCTCGGGGAGGGATGCATGCCAGGAATCGCTGGCTGGCACCGCACAGGCTCCCGGCAGCTGCCCCTCCGTGGGAGTCAGGCTCACGCTAACCTGGAGTGACCCACTCTTGTGCCTGCTCCCAGAGGTTACTGCCGTTCACGGGCGCGGAGCTCTCGCTCTGATGCAAAGACGGAAGGAGCGAAGGGAGGAGGAGGCGGCGGCGGCATTGTTTAGCTTAGATGGAGGCAGAGGCACTGTTTAGCTTAGATGGTTGTGATTTCTGCTCCAGGGAGAGAATGTTTTTGACTAATAGCAGCACTTCAAAGTCAGAGCCAGACAAAAAAACTAGGATAAATTTCTGGCTCAACACCCACTCCTCACTCCCCAGATTTGGATTTCTGACTCACACTTAGGTATGCAGGGCTTTTTTTCCTTATCTGTCGTTTCACCTGAAAAAACAAATACTTGCAGTCTCTAGAATGCCAATTTGACTCTGCGCTGTTTATGTTTAGTGGTGTGATGTCATTGTTTCACAGTCTTGTGGGGCACTCAGCACAATCTCTGGCCCAAAAAGCAAGAGAGATAAAGAGGAAACAGTAGCCTATAGTTACTAATTTAAATTATAACAGCCACAGCATCTTTCATACATGCCATACCCTCACTGCCTGAGAAACCCAGTAGACATAATCAAGTAATAACCCTGACATGGGTTGGCAGCTGAGTGGAAAAAAAATAGAAACGAAAGTCTCAACATGCCGTTTACAAGGCCCTACTAGACAGCAGTTGTACTGCAAGCCCAACAGTTGTGCCACTGCTGAGAAGGCAAAACACGACAAAAAGTGTTTTAATTCCTGTTACAGTATTTTTAACTTGAAGTGCCAAAGGGTTGCAAAGTGCATACTGCCTGTACTGACACAGGGAAAACAGCTGTAGGATGGGGAAAGTTTCAAAACAAGCCAGGGATTTGACTTTGAGTTGCCTCTTGTACTTGATCAGAGGCTAAGACAACAACCATAGTAATGTGTTCTCTTGACACAAAGGCTCTTCTTACCTCTTTAACAAGCTTCCCAGTGCTCTCTCTCAAAGTTTCCACAGTTTCTGATAGATCCCACAAGGAGGAATTGAAAGAAAGTCGTCTCTGCAGGAAGACAGAAAAGGAAACTACAAGTTACTGCAAAGCACAAACCAAGAAATTAAACTCTTGTAAACATTCTTGTATAGAGCAGTAAGGACCGTTTACACAGCAAAATTCTTGGTAGGGAAGACAGCTGGCTTTCTCTATAACCTTGAACTTAAAATACCATGGGTTTCTGCATCCTGCAATGTGAGAGGATCACCCCTGTCTCTTTTCACAGATTAAGTATGCAGATGCCATAACCAGAACCATATCAACCCAATGTTAAATGCATGCACATACATTTACAATGCAAATGCCAGACTTGCATGCCAGATCACAAAACAAGCATAGCCTACAGGACAGCATGTGGACAGTCCTGAAATCCTGCAAGCCAGTGCGAAGAAGGGGATACAAAGTTAGTACAGTGGAGGGAAAGACAACTTGGTGGGTGCAAATTTTCAGTGAGACTACACAGATACCAGCTCAAAGAACTCCTCAGTGCAGTGTACGTCATCATCACTCAAGTCCTTCCATTAGGCATTGATGTTCTTTATCTAAACCAAAGGTGTATTTTAAAACAAACAGCTTCCAGGAAATAGCTGGCATGCACTGTCACCAGCAAGCAAGACTGACAGGTTTCCAGTTTTCAGGAAACTATATGCTCTAGCAGGGATTAACAATGAAGACAACTCTTTGTTTCTAATTGCTCTGCTTGTCACTGGTTGTCAGGAGTTTGGTTTGTGGGATTCTTTTCTCCTTCTGTTCACATATCTGGACTATCTTGCATGGCAAACATTTGGGCACAATTCTTGTTTCAAGGGAATGGAGATTAAAATAAATTCCTAAGACTCATATTAGTAGCTCCATGTTGCAGCATTTGCAACACACTCCGAARTTACAGCACTGTAACACACAGATGAACAGCCAAGACCCTTAATTTTAGCACATATCTTTTGAGCTGGATCTCTTCCTTTCCACAGTTTCCAGAAGCTGCCCCAGGAAAGAGAAATTTGGAGGTTTTCACTTGTTCTACTTGATCTGCTGGAGACTGGTAAGACATGGTCATTGCCAGCTGGTATGGCCACTGTTCTGTTGATCTGATGAGATTTGAGTGCACAGCTAATCTTTGCTCCAAAGCCAGTTGTAAATTCAGGGAGGATCTCTCTAACCTCTATGGATTTCCACTAAATGCAGTCCTTAAGGTTTGGATAAATAAAAACGTATCATCAGAACTAGAAGAAAAGCAATTAAAAATCCTCACAGGCTTAGACCTTCAAGATATATTTGAAGAAATTTAGCTGGCAAATATCAAAGCTACATATCTGCTGTACCACTACTACTTGAGCAATAAGATGAGGTAGAAAGTTCTAGGTTCATACATAACAAAAGATGTGCTTGTTCAGCCCCATATACTTCACCAATCTCCACAGAATCTATGTTCACTGCATTCAGAGGTGATTCAGGGACAGGGTGGGTGAGGGAAAGTTTTCTGAAGATACTAATTGGTTCAGAACAATGAAAAGTCAAAATCCAATTGCAAAGGATTAGCGAACAGCCTCCTACTGACACACTGTTACAAAGTGCCAGGCGAAATTCAGCACTGCAAAGTAAAGTACATAGGGAAAAGACAGTTCTACCTTAAGACACCCTTTGTATGAGTCTGAATTAGCTAATGCCACTCAAAAGGAAGATCTTAGAAATACAGTGATAAAACAGATCAACATTAATATAAATCCAYAATGCAATCCTGGTACTCAAGTACTATATGCAGTTTTGGGTTCTCCGTCTCTGAAGGAACTTAAGCAGAGACAAAGGCCACAATGCGAGGTAAGAATGGTTTTTGAAGGAAGAGCAACAGACCGCCTTCCAATGGGACCTGAAAAAACAGAGGTTATGACAAAGGTCTGCTGACTTACAAGTGGGATGGGGAGTGGAAATGGGATGATTGCCCACTGCGCCTCATCACAGAGGACTAGAGAACTTCAGTGGAATGATCAGTTTAAAACAAAACCAAAGAGGTTTCTGCAAACACAACTTAGTGAAAATGGAAAAAATCAGTAGACTCTACACAATGGTGATGGTGTTGTGAGTTTGAGAAAGATTTAAAAGAATTCATTGAACATAAAAATCTTACCAAATGCTATTAAACAACAAGATCTCAGCAGTAGCTGAGAAAGCCTGGGTTGCAAGCTGCTGAAGAATAGAACATTACASTGAGGAAATGTCATGTACTTGCATAATGGCTGCATCCTTTCACATGGCTCCTAAGGGCCACTGCTGGACCATCAGTCAAGGACACCAAGCTGAACAGGACTTTTTCCTGACCCCATATGTAAGTCTTTGGTGATTCAAGGAGCTTGCAAGCCTTATTGTGAAATGTGCGAAGTACCCCACCTATCCTTTCATACCATGGTATCCTGACCTTTCTTCCCTAACACATTCATATTACTTCAAGCTCATTTCTCACCAGAACTGGCAATAGTATCATTGGTATGAAGGAAATGTTACTGTCTCTACCACTTCTTGAACCCCAAAGCCCACTCAGGAAGTGTCTCACAAGCCATCTCCAGAGATATTAACAAAAATCCAGTCCCAAGGGCCAATCTTCTTTAACAGATGAACRTGTCATTAATTTCCCTGTAATAATCTCCGTAGTGACTCACTAAGTAGTTAATTACATTAACAAGAAAGCTCTAGATTCAGGATAGATCCAGAAAGATTGGTCCTACTGTGAGATTGTCTTTAACAGGTATCTGAATTACATCCTGGGGCTGGGAGGAGGAGGGACAGTGACTCATTTACTGTCAAAGTGCTGCAAAAACATCACCTGTCTCTTCTAGGCACACTGTGGAAACAGAAAGCTCTAGCTGATGTTGAACACAACTGCCCTCAACAATTACTGTGGTAGTAGCTAGCAAGTCACCAAATTGGTCTTTTGGGGCAGCAACATCATAATATTCTTGAGGTACTGAGTGCATTGGTGGGGACTCTGTGTGCTTGTATGTCAATGCTACAAGATTTACTTTAGTGACAATTACCTGAGATGGCTGGAGTTGACAGACAAGCATTCAAAAAATTAATGTGAGACTTACAGGGGATGGACAAATCTGATTCTTTCACATACCTGAGAATGCATGGGTTTACAGTGCAGGGAAGTCATAAAATTCTGCCAAAATTCAGCCTGCATTATATAGCTAACTGTTTCTGCTTAGTAAAGTCCACTCTGATGCATTTGCTTTGCAATAGTTATTACAGTTTTATACTGACCTTAGCAGAAACTTTCCACTAGCCTCTGCAGAAAAATCATGTGCTTTAAGCTTCTGCTTTTGTTTCCTGAGAGTAGAAGCCTCAAACCACTGCTGCTTAAAAGGATGATATCACTCTGCTTGACTGAAAATGCTCTCAAAAGACCAAGGAAAGCCACAAGTTCAGTTGTAGCACATATTTACATTAGGAGACCTTTTCTAAAAGCCATTTTCTGACTGTAATGCATTTATTATCTAATGCTTACTTCATGCTAACCGTTTGACAAAACAACACCCATATTATGGAGTGAGAAAAAACAATTGGATTTTCATGTGCTCACCCACACTCTTTCAAGGAGCACTGTAATACATAAGCCACAGTGTATTTATGCCTTATTACACATCCATACCACTGGAAGTGAGTATGGGAAAGACCTTCTTAGGCAGTGCTGCCTAACAGACGAAATCCCACAGGAGCAATGTGAATTGTCATTTAACCTTCCCCCCACCAAATCACGCTCAAAACTGGGGAAGTTTGCAGAGGAAAATACAAACAGGTACGTCAGAAGTATCCCGCTGGACAGTGTGATGGGTGAGAACGCAGTGCCATTGCTCTTGTTACCCTTTCCCAAACTGTGTAGCCCCTCCATGGGACAGCTGCTGGCCTAATACGGGAAGGAAGCCAGGAAGGAAATATGCATGCATGCAATCAGATGTACTGCTTCACTGCTGCTTTCAAACCACCTTCTCCTGCCTCAGTCTCACTCATTACACCCAGGGCAAGGCAAGACGCAAGAAGAGAAGATATGTCCACAAGGAGCTTGTATAACATGTCCCGTGGTATTGTTGGTCAAAAGACTTCAGAGAATGGATGCAGACAAAGACATGGGTCATGGAAGAGGGAACTGACTTTCTGAACCACTTGTTTCTTCTAGTGGAGTGAACACTCAGAGAAGAAAGAAAGCTGATCCTCTGCCTTGGTGCCCTGTGATCACACCCAGATATTCTGATGGGTTTTAATCTAAACAGCCTGCCTCTAATAGGTTCTTACATGAAATAGAGAAAGGAGACACACTTTAACCTCACTATCATAACTCCATGTGCTTGGCTCTGCTTTCTTATTCTACAGAACAGGCTAAATTGAAGTAACGCAAAAGAACAGTGAAGGAGCTAGAAATCCTAGTGTGAAATTTTAAACAGAAGCTCTTGCCTTAACTGTACTATTGCTCTTTGGGCAACACTCAAGGTGTTCTGGATAAAACTGAGAGGTAGGTATGTAAACTGTTTGTATCCTACCTTTCTTTTTAAAAAACACTTAACAATGCTGTGACATTTAGAACTCATGCATTTCATCATGTATGCACTGTAAGAGTTATTTTTTAAAACATTGATCTGTCCATAATTTGTTAGTAATTACTGCCTTTTTGAGAGCTACTGAGAATACTTAGAGTTTTCCTGAGGCTGCAAATGTACACACATTTCAAGCCAGCAGAAGCAAGTGTTATCACGTGGGTACCAGCCCACGCACTCCCTGATCATAGGGCTCTCAATCTTGCACCCTCCCCTCCATGTTCCAGCACAAATATTTGTGTAAACACACAATCAGGTCAGCCACTTTCAATGCAGATCAATTCCATGATGAAATTTACTGCATCATCTTGCAGAGGGAATAACAAACAGGAATGCACAGGGACAAAAACAAGCAGGTGGATGTAAGCCTAAATCACATGGATTATGACATTTTAAGAAACCATAGCCACTTCACTGCCCAAATATCAAGAGAGGCGCAAATTTCCAGTTCACAATTTAAGCCCTTGGTGTTGAATTTATAGAGCTCTTGTACACAGTTGCAAGCCCTTGYATTAACCTTCTTGTACTAAGACGCTGCTTCTCCATAAATCACAAAATAGTGCAATCTGTGAATCCCACATCCCTTTAGACAAGCTAAAAACCTGTCTCCAAATTGCTCTTGCACCTGCATTTCACTTGGCCCTTACTTTGCTTACAGAAATGCCTTGCTGTGAAATACATCAAACAGATTAAGCAAAAAAAAACCTAAAAACTGATCTCTGGAGAAATTGTTGGCATTGGTTTACAGACTCTGTACCAGATACAGAGCATGCTATCTTCAGTGTGCATGTCCAAGATTTGACACACAATGCCTTCAATAAGCTGTGTCAAAAGCCTCCTTTGTTCAGGAGCAGAAAGTTCCTTCTTTGTTCAAAGATGTTACTGCAGGTCAGGGCACTTTYCAGCCTCTAAAGACACTAAGTTTCAAATGTGTTGCTTGTGATCCTGAAGTTAATTTATCCATTTTCCCTGGCCACATTGAAGCCAGTTAGTTTTTGCTTTACTCACTGATGCATTACAGCAGCTTAATTAGAGGGTACATTGTGACACGTTTCTGAGGAAAACTGTGGTCCTTTAACAGACAACAATGCACAGCAGGTCTAGCACTGCTGGCTTCTGGACTCCAGCTTTTTTCCCTTGAAGAAAAGATCATGAGTCAGCTTCTCAGAAGCCCCTCAAAACTGCACATAATGTCTTAAATCTATGTTGCTGTTGCCAAGAGGCACAGAATGGCTCATGACTGTTTCCTTTCACCAACAAACAATACAGACTTAACAACACAACAAACTCAGTACCTGCTGCTGTCAGCTAATGTTGCAGAAGCTTCCATAAATAAGAAAAGCAAAACTGCATCTCCATAGGGCCCATAAAACCAATTTTGAGGTTGAGCTGGCTATTTTCTTACCTTTCAGTCCCCAAAACTCTAGCACCTTTGAACGGTTTAAAGTAAAATATGTTTACATGTACACAACTGAAGACAAGAAACTAGTTATAGCCATTCCTCTCCAAACAGCCCATCTTTGTTAAAATTTTAACGCTGCTACTGCACCTCTTAATGCTTATGGTTGTCTTGCTCTTCCAGCAGGAAACAAGTGCAGATGGAGGGCATGTGGCAAACAGAAGATGAGCTGTGGAGAGAAGTCACTGACYGCTACGTACTGTGCAGGAGAGTAATATGATTCCAGTACTTGATAATGACCCTCTTTGATTGGGGACAAAGCCAAGCAAGCCATACATGACTTTCAGTCCTGAAAGGCTCATCAAATCTGAAAACTCACACAGAAGACAATAGAATATTTGTTTTAGTGGGTAACAGAGTGGTCCTTTTTTCACTCTGATGTTATTTCCAGCACTGAATTCCTCAAACCTCTGTATTTTAACAGATATTGCAGATCTGTAGCAAAACATCACTGGATTTTCCTAGATCCAAGTTTGCTCTAGTCTCCAATCACCCCATGAAAATGCATTTGTGTGATTTTCAATGAATTTTTGCTTCAATACCCATTCAGTTGGTTAATTTTTGAAACAGGACTTCAAAACTTTGACTCTACTTTGTATGATTTAAACCTGCTTAAAGATTGTGGCCTGTCAGTGGCTAGGAACTTCTGCACTCAGTGTCCTCATGCTAAGGGCAGAGGGTGATGGTTTTAGTGCTCAGCACAAGCCAGTCTTACACCTGGGCTCATTCCAGCCAAGATACGACATTTGACTAAAACGCAGGGACAACAAGGAGCCTGTTCGTCACTGTCCAGCATAAAGACTTTCCTCCTGACAAACTGAACTGCAGGCCACACACATTTATACTCTGCAAGTAGCAGACCAAACAGGAAGGGTAAGAGTGACAAAATGATGCAATGTTTTCCATGCTCCTGTGACATAGACTGACCATCTTTCTTTTTTTCTAACTGCCTATAAGCAGTTCTGGAAATGCAGGGATGAGTTCCTAGACCAAAAGCCCTGGAAAACATCACTGTGTCTCACAGGTGGGGCCTGTGAACTCACCTGAAGAGGCTTGAAAGGATTCAAATTAGCACGGAAGACTTGCTCGGCTGCACGGAGTTTTTCCTTTGACAAGGTGCAAATGAAGGCTTCAGGGTCCATGGCTGCCGTCTGATTTTGGATTGTAAGAAATTCAGATGTTGCTGAGCTATTGCAGACATCTCGCAGTCGCATTCGATAACCAGACACAATGATCTATAAAAGTGGAGAAAGCATGTAAGTCTCCTTTCATCAAATACCACAACCAAAAAATTGGTTATTGCCTAGACAAAGCAAGCCATTCACAATGTTTCCAGATAGAGGTGAGGGGGCATTCTTCTCTACAGGTTGAGCAGCCCTGACTCCTACGCAACTCAATTCCAAGAAAAAGTCTTCCTTGCTGAGAACATGGGAGAGAAATCCTGGGGGAGGCAGGTCTCTCTTCACTTCCCCACAAAAATGCACAAAGCAGCAGTGATTCTGCCCTTCACAGAAGCCATTTCCTCCAACCAAGGGTACATGCATTRCCTAATGTTCAGTCTTCTGGGAACAGAGCCACAGAGACAAAAACAAGGCCTGTGACCAGACACAAGTCTGGCAAATCTATGTGAAGGGCAAAGACCTATGTCCCAAACTACTTAGACGTACTGCCAGCCCCATCTTCTATGCCATTTCTGAATCACAATCATCTCCCCTAACTCTGAAGTATCTGCTCACTTAACTGCTGACAAACGTTTTGCAGTGTTTTTGAGCAGATAATGTATCAGTAAAAAAAGGTTATCTTAGTGACTGCAACAAACGAGATAAGATCCTAGAGTCTTCCTTCACAGGCATGTTTTTCTTAAGGTAATGGTTTGCATGTCAGTAATGGTTCCTAATCCACAAGCAATCATCTTATTAATGAAAGAAATTGATAAAATCCCTCTGAGTTATCACCAGACTCTTTTCAGATCTGATAGCCTAGATTCTTTCAATAAGTTCAGTTATCAACCTCATATTTGCTGAACAACAAAGTTCATACCAAAAAGCAGCGTACTTCTTAAAGGTGATAGAAGAGGAAAAAATCCATAGTCTAGTGTTGGAAATAAWTTTTTGTTGCCTTGGGGCTAGACAGATGGAACAATTTTACTGCAAATGCACAGGTAACAACAGCTGTAGATTTAATTTCTTCTTTCTGTTGTTTTGTAATACCTGGTGTGCATTGCCCAACTTACAACAACTAAAGAGAATTGATCTACATTCCGGAAGAGTTCAGTTCCTGAACCAGGCTGGTTAAGTTTGAAATTTTTTGTCTTTCAAAACCAAAGGGGTATGCACAATCTGGGGGGAAAAGTGCATTATGTTCAGAAAACAAGCAAATGGAACTGATAGTGGAGAAAAGAGATGTCTAACTCATACAAACCTTTAACTTCGGTTTGTATTTATATGCCAAAAATAGGATCTTTCAATGCTGTACTCTCAGCAGAAGAGCTCTCACATCAAAAAGACTGGCCTTTTGGAAAATTTTTTTTTGTTTTTTGCCAGCAGAGTTACTACTGCCATTATTATAGCCATGCTGAAAGGGAGATATTTTTGGGGCACTGAAATAGCACTCCCAGATTGAGTCTAAACCAGCTTCCTTGGATGGACACACAGATAAATGAATGTCTCCCAGTGCCTCAGTGTTCACTCACAAAAAGTGAACGTGACCAACCCTTCCACCATTCTGAGAATGTCCACCTTTTTCACTCATATTTTAAACTCTTTTGAAGAGAAGCTGCCCTTTCCAAGTACTGAGGTCGACAGCATGAGACTTCAGAACAAAAACTCTGCCTATCCACCCCAAGCTAAAACACCCATCTGCAATCATCTGAACCCATGGTGTCTTCAGAAGGCAAAAACACATCCTAAATGACAGGTTAAACACCCTAAGGACTCTCAAAATGCCAGACTCATGACAGAAGGCAGTCATAGGTGTTTTCCTTAGAGGTCCCATAATTCTCTCCTTGGGACTCTTCCTGCTTCATGAAACAGAGATTTGTTCCAAGCAGAATATGCACTGGCCATTACTATTTAGTCATCACTGCTATTCAATGTGTCATGCTGCAGTATTGGCCCAGGATCTCACTGTGCCTTCAGCTTTTCAGAAACACGGGATCTACTCCTGATTCCATGCCACGTAAGAGCTGTCTGGCCACACCTGGACAACAGCAGCATACCAGACTTGATTACACAGCTGCCTGCCCACTGCTGACCCAGGCACCTTCCAAATCCCACACCCTTCTGAGCACACCTGGTATGACTGGAAAAACACAAGGCTGACCCATTCTGCCCCATCAAGGCAAGGCTTTGGTTTCTTCGGTCTGTCTGCACTTATTTCAGTATGCTGGACACACAATCGTGCTGAGCATGTTGAGTGCTGACATTACAGCAACATCAGTGAACAGTCCCATCTCCTTGGTGACTTAATTTCCTTACTTGATTGCATATCATAATCTCTGGCCTTGTTAACAACCCCAGGACATCAACAGACTGCCAAAGGTGCCTGTATTTGCTGAGAAAGGTTGGCATACTCTGGATAGGCCCTTCTACCACATGACTTCTGAATGAAGCTGCAACCCACTCATTCACAGAGCTAACAAACACTGCCTATTAATACTGAAGTCACTAGCCAGCTCAGCAGTGAGGTCAGACTGACCCAGATCTCCACCAAAATCAAAGAAGTCCATTTTGTGAGTCAGATAAAGTCATTCTAAAAAGAGAGAAGGGTCTGCATCTCTAGCACTTAGAAAAGTGCTCAAGGAAAATTTGAGGTGCCCCTGCTCTGCAGCTGAGTGTCCTGTTGCTATGATTAGCTCTTTCTGCCATCCCTGAGCACAAAATGCTGTTACAACTTCACAGCATCACTCCCAGTGGTCCAGCAGAATCAGCTCAGAATTACATAAACAAGAAGACATCTTGAAGCATTCCAGGAAGAACTAGCTGACTGACCAGCCCTTTGCCACCCTTCAGATCTATTRTATAGATAAAAGCCAAGCTTTTTTYGTCCTTCCATTTCCATATACAACCGATACAGAGTGGCAGTCACACAATGTAAGGTCAGGCTTTCTGCCTGTTTGAAAAGCTTTCTGCCTCTCCACTAGTTTAGGGTGAATTATTAGAATGGATCTTTCAGTTACCCTTCCAGAATCATCTGTATCATGATCCTCTTAACCTAGCTTGAATTTCATGCAAAGTAGTTTCAAGTAAAACAAATATTGCAGCCTAAAAAGGTTAAGAATTTTTTCTCCACTTCACATTTTTCAGTAGAACATATCCTTAACTTGTAGGATATGCACTAAAACAGAGGCTTGACAGAATTCACTGAAGAATAAGACAATGTGTGCAAAGCAGGACAGCATCTCTAACTACAGGAAAACAAAGACTAAAAGGACTTAATCCATTCCACTTCAATGAAAAGATCTCATATGGAGTTGAGGAGCAAAACTGATTTCCTCCTCTTTTTGCATACCATCTTTTGCACTGCTTCACAAGAACCCTGAGTCTTGCTTTGAAGTCTCCTCTGACTTCTGCATTAGAAAGGATGCTGGTGGACTAATTCATCAAGCCTAGCAAAAAACATGTTACAAGCTTGACAATGGCACACAGCCAGCAGAGGACAGGGCCTCTAGCCCATTGTCACCACCAGCTATGTTTATGACTGCAACCACAGTAGCACTCAGGGTATCAGGACTCTTGTACTGTGTAATATACAGTATGCCTGTCTTGAAGTGTTGGCCACAAACCTAAAAGTATAGCTACTTCTGCTGCATAAGAACCTAAGGCAGAGCAAGACATAGAAACTGCTCCAGTCCAAGCTGAGCAACTGAAAACARTCAGAACAGCACTAGCAGCTTAATTAATGTTTTACTTCCTTAAAAAGAAAAAAAGAGAAAGGAAGAAATCCCATTTAATCTGAGGGTACTATTTTCTTATGCAGGTCGAAATGTTTGCACATGGGTTCCTAGTGTCCTTTTAGAGCTTAACACCAAATAACATAGTTATTTGAGGGCAAGAAGCAAGAGAGAAGTGGGAAATACATTTTYCTCTGTATTTCTAAAGCACCTAGCACAGAGGGGTCCAGCACCASAGATCTTGGCACTACAGCCAAATAAACAATAGACAAGAATTATGTTAGGAGTTGAAAGTACTCTTTACCTGCTGGAGGTTGACCTCTGCATCCAGTAGCTCCTCTACTGCAGATGATGGCATGGACACATTATGATGGAGGAAGTCAGAGAATGTCTCATTGTCAATCAGGAAATCCCGAAGTTTCAAGTCTGGAAAGTGACAAAACAAGCAACATTCTGGTCACGGCAAAGCCAAAAGGAAACCGTGTGAGAGCTCTGAACAGGAAAAGCAAAGCTGACAAAAGGGGGAGAGGGACTTATACAAACTATAGCACAAAGGGAAAATAGGAGCTGCGGGTAAGTGCTCTGAGACTTGGCAGGCTTCAGAAATGTCGACCCATGATGTCTTGGTCTCAAAAAAAAAAAAATCTCCAAACCAACAATAAAAAAATCAACCCACTTTCAAAACCAACTCCTATTAACATCATTACTTCAGCTCAATTTGCTTACACATACACGGAAGCAAGGCACACCAAGCTGCTCCCCTGATCTGAGCTAAAACTTACTACAGCATTAGCACTTAATCCCTGTGTTGTTACTGAACATGGAACCGAGMTAGTGCATGGACCGCTGAGGGATTTATGGCTCTGCAGTTAATTATGTTAACAGTTGATGTACTCTTCCATAAATTGAAAAGTCTGACACATGCAGACACACAGGTGTGATACAGAATGGCACTCAGATCTAGGAAACAATCTTAGCTACTTAGAATTAAAAAACATTCACAGAATTGTTTCCATTTTCTTTCCCAAATGCTTTACCTTCTCAAGCCATTGTTGTTTCAGCTCTTGACTTTAAAACAAATTCGTATATTCATCACTGTAGAGGGGAACCATCTGGAAATTATAATCCAAGCTCACTACTAAAGTTCACAAAACTGGATTTTAAGCTGACTCTCCCGTTGTTTTGGGTTATTTTCTTGGGCTTTGTGCGTGTGACAATTTTTTGTTTTGTGGTCTGTTTAGGTGTGTGTGGAGGGGTAGTTTTGATTTGGTTTTCGTTGTTTTCTTTAAGAGACAGAGAGGACAACTCTATCTCAACAATGCTTGARCAAGTGATGAGCAAAGCAGCTATGCCAGGAGGAGATGAGAGACCAAGTCCTACAGGATTTACCAGAGTGAMCATTTTCATTCTGAGTAAGACATGTAGCTAGGTATCATTCAACATTTTCTACTCTTGGAAGAAGGGRCACTTGCAGCCCAGAGCGAATACTGGAAAGGACAATCTCTAAAGAGAAAGTAATGACATGGAAGAACCAGGGGCTTGTGCCTTCCCCTCTCCTTTCGAGAAAAGCTGTAACAACCTTTTCACCCATCGCTTTGGCAGGTGGGTTTTTTTTGGTACAGCGTGAGTTTAGGTTTTTGGTTGGGTTTTCTGTTTATTTGGTTTTGGTTGTTGTTTTTGTTTTTTTTTGTCACTTGGTTTTGTTTTTCTAGGGGGTGGTTTTGGCTCAGCTTGGGCAGATCACACTGTCAAGAATGCCCTCCTCCCAGGAAAAAGCATGGTGTGCATTCAGGGTGCCACGGAGGCGGCAGGGAGGCCGGGTGCCACTCGTGCTTGCCTGATGCTGGCAGCGGAGCCGGCAAGGGGAGGAACCACGCGCTCTGCTCTTGCGGCATGAAGTACACGGGGTTACTGACGGTCATTGCTCCCTCATCTACATATCCAGTTACAAATTCCCCGTTGCCTTTTTGTTCCACACGAAGGAGTAAATCACCCGCCTCTGCTGAGGCAACGCGGAGGTTACTCTGGGGCAAAAGTTTCTCCCTCGCGCTCCTCTCTCCCACACGGCAGGACCACTTGTGAATATGCTGGTTTTGGGACATGCTGGTTTTTTGCAAACGCCCCACTGAACCCCGTCACCAAAACCAACCTTCACCCCCACTCTCTGCCTGAGGAAAAGCTGGGAARAGATCTGGCTCCTGCAATAATGTAAAAACGTCCTTTTCTTTCCAGCGGAGGCTGAAAAGTACCCTGCTTCACTGCAACTGGAGGAAAAACTTCCCCCACCCCGATTCCTTGGTTACTTCCTAAATGTGCCAAACTCYCTAAACACTTCTGCAGCTTGTTTATTTTTTGGTGAGATCATCAGCTGTTCAGAAACTCAGATGGACAAAGGGGTGGCTGAGTGAAGGCACACTGGTATGCAGAGATCAGATGCTTGCAAGCTTTTTCATTGAATCTGTTCCCATTTAAGATACTTTTCAAGCGTCTCTTAAAGGGCCACATGCCTTTGGAAAAAAAAAAAAAAAGGTAGCCAGCATTAATCCTTCCACTTTTCTGCTTCCTGGTGTTATGTTGCTTTTGGGTTTGTCTAGGCTATTTTCTGGGTTTGGCTCRGAAGCTTTTGCTATATGGAAGCATGATTTTCTTGGTTAAGGAGATATTCTAYAGGCAACTGCAGGAAAGCAACCTGAACTACACTGATATTCCCACTCACCTGCCTGTAATCATGAGGGGAATAACAAAGAGCCACTATCTTCCACAGCTGTAATTAACCAACCTGGCATTAATCCAGAGCATTCATCCCTACCTTTTTTTGCCATGCCAAGCATTTTCAGACTTGCTCAGCACTAGAATTTGCTGAAAATCAATGCTGTCTTCCAAGGAACTCCTACAAACATCTGTAGGAGTTTTCATCATCGTTTGGAGTAAAACATGAAGGAAATAGAACACGAAGTTACCAAGACTGTGGGGGAGTGTTTGGCTTCYAGCCAGCTGATCATGAACCCATGATCAGTACCCAAAACCACACGTGAAAGCTCTACAAGACCAAGAGACGAAATCCCAACACTCCAGTGYTGGCTGCAATGCCCTAAGCAAATAGCCAGCCCTTCTTACCATGCATTTTCTTCCCCATCCTGTCTGATCCTACTTCCAGGGTTTGTGGGTTAATGTTTTATRCAATCCCCTTCAACCATGGAGGCAYAAATAACAACTCACACATGAAACCACACAAAAGCACCAAACACTGTAATGTGCCTTAATTCTTTCTCTGGATACCTTGAACAGACAAAGAGTTAACAAAGGATTCCTCTTGAAAACAGCCATTCCCATCCATGRCAATTGCTTGCCCACTAGGGCCCAAGGAAATACAAGATCATTCCTTAAAAAAACTGCTCCAAAAATGAAAAACAAAAGCAACAGGTAAGTCTTTTGAAGGCTAGTACCAAGCTTACCTAATAATGCAAACCCTTGGAGAGGAAGTGCACATTTTACCACTACAGGCCTACTTCTGCAATATTCTCCTGCCACAAAAATTTAGACACACTATCAAGTTACCCAAAACACGTGAGACAATGTCAACTCAAACATGATATAACTTGCATGTCTCCTCTCATGCCAGGCAGCACACTGGAGAGCAATCTCTCCATATTCTTTGATAGGCAGCCTTCTCCTTCCCACTTGTCTTCATCTTCAATGGAAAATCAGTGGAGCTGCAGCCCCACAGTTTCCCTCACCAAACACTACAGGGTTCGGCCTCCTGGCTGAAACATTGGCCCCAGCAAGCAAGCAAAGCCCTAGGCAAAAATGTGGAGATAAACTTGAGGTCAGACTAAGTAAATACACTCAAAGACAGTTAAATCTGATGTGAACCATCCTGCTGATTCAGTAGTGGAACAGTCAGCAGAAATAATCCTGAGACAGCTTTTCCCCATGGCAGGTTACTTTTACAGTTCCAGTCCTGRCACCAAGGGAGCAACAGCAGAGAACAGAGACTTTGCTTATAAACTTACGCAAATAACACCCCAAACCTGCAGGTCTGGTCAGGCTGAAATGCCTTAGCTCTAACCAGCTCCAGCTTCGGCAACGCCACAGAGACCATCAACACCATGTGAAACAAGCAGAGGAGATATCCATAACCCATGTGTAACAGGGAGAACCTTCCTTCGTATGGTCACATAGGGAAGCTTCCAGCATAATTGAGAGCTCCCAGGCCTGGAGATCTTGTGCCTTAACCACAAAACTTCCCTTCCTCTCTGAAGTCACCAGTCAGGATTAGACAATCACACATGGYAGCATTTCATGGGTACTGACTTCACAAAAGGCACAGCTGTCCTTTATTTCCACACAGTTCAAACGAAATGTGCGGCTGCATTCTGGGCGTAAAACGCAGAAATTCTTAGATTTTCATATCACAGAGCATCTCCTACAGGACTGTAATTCTGTATTACCTTTTAAGGTTTACATTTTACTGACAACCTAACCTCTTCAAATACCTTCACTCCTGGGCACAGTGGTACACCGTCAATCCTTGCTTAAAAATCAAATCTTTGTGACAATAGAAAGAAAAAAAAAACAACCCAAAACGTATTCAAAGAGCTCAAGACATTCACGTGAATTAGTGAAGAARAACAACCTCTGTGTTTGCTGTATTATTGATTAAAATAAACAACTAAATTAAAATACTGTAAGAAAACAGCAAATCAAAAAATGTGCTATGTGGGGTCTCTGCTCCATGCAGACCAGAAATGACCACTGATTGTGCAGTGAAGGAAGTATCTGTGGTCCAAAAGCCATAGCATTTTAGTTTCCTCATTCCAGAAACACATCCCCAGTTATTTTCATGAGCTCAGAAAGTGGGTCAGCCATGGCTGGGAATCAGTTTTAATTTGCTGATCTCACTACAAATATGATYACAACAGGTCCCACAGTAAGCACTGATAATTTCCAACAGTATTTTGAAGACCCAAAGACAAGCGGGGAAAAAAAAGCAAGCCTTCCAGGGGCAGATTACTGAACAAAACTCTTCTCAAACTACTCTCCCCTTCACTTGGAAGCACACACCTTCCTCCAGAAACTTAATGGTGAAGTGTCTTTTAAAATTAAACAACAAGGTGGGAAAGCAGAACCCCATGGAAATTGTGGCTATGTTTTTCACATCCACATTACTGAAAACAAAAGGCACGCGAATGGCATTCAACATTATCTCAATCCAGTGTAGAGTACAGAACTCACCAGGCCTAATGTTAGTTTGTGGGGTTCCTGTCCAAAGGGTTTGTGCCCATAACCTATAATATGCCAGGTTTTCAGCCACTTTAAAGCTAACAAGTTCAGGAAAACACTGTGACAATCAGATATACTTCCCAGCTTCACATACCTTAACCCCCTATAAAAAAAAAAAATGAAGGAAAGGGGAGAAGGAGCTTTATGCCTTCAGTTAATTCAGCAGCTAAGAGGAAGGTAGGGCAATATGTCTTATCTACAGACATGGCTTTTTGTCTTTAGGGGACTTCCCTCTCCACTGATGAAACATGCAAAACTTAAAATAATTACGCTATTTTCTCTATATCCACTAGAGTTGTGGAGACTTGCTAACCTTTGGCTAAGCCTGTATTCATCAGAGCTAAGTACCAAGGCAACACAGCAGCTGGTATGAAATTCTGACCCTCATTTCTCACCACAGAGACTGCTCATAGGGCAACCCAATAATTTTTGTAACAGCAACGAAAGCATCACAGAAAGATGAACCCGTGAGAGAGGATGAGGCAGGAGACAATCTTCATTCTTTACAGTCAGCAGGGCTCCACAAGTGCCCAAAGGAGACAAAAAAAGAGAAGTGGGTTCCCAGCTCAGCACCTGTCTCCACCAGCTAACAGAAGGAGCAAATCCAGGAAGAATGTCAAGTGAGTGAACAAGGCATTACCTTCTCCTTGTTCAAAGAATTCAGACTCACAGCTCCCCACTCAGGTAAAAGTGTGCTTCTATTACAAGGTAAGGCCCAGCCTGATTGCACGGCTGGCTGTCAAGTCTGTGCAAAATTTTGCCCAGATGTGACTGGAGAACAAGGTCACAAGGTCTGCTTCACCCAGGGCACTGCTTCTTCACTGATCACRCTTCCAGCAACAGCTGATTTGGACCACACAAGCACATGGAGATGCTGAAGCTCCAACTCCAGCAGCTGAGAGAATTTAYTGGTAGCACACATAACCACTACAAAGATTTTGGCTAAAAATCTGTCTTATCTTTCAGGGAACCCTCACATGGTGAGACCACTAGAGCAGACAAATCAAATGCTGCCACAGCAGAGGTCCACTGGAACTCTGCATTAAATTTTCATTATCTGAGAGGTATTCCTCTTGAATAGATGACAGGTGCACTGGAACTGGATTGATTTTCACACTCATTACCTATCACTGTGATTTATTGACAAAAGATGTCTGAAGCTACTTCCCACAAAAATTAAAATGGGCTCTAAAATAATTTCAGCAGCAGAACCAAAGACTAACTGACTTGTAAATTGACCATCATCCAGAGCAAACTAACAGCCACTCAGAAGAAACAGCAATCTTCAAATGGTGAACCATGCCACTGCACTTACCCTTTTGAGCCAATGATCCCGACTGACAATGTGAAACAGACTTTTCACAGTGCTGGGCAAGGCAACAAGTTTTCACCTGTTTCCATTATATTCCTGACCTTGGACAACACATCCAAAAAGCATGATAAAGTAATATTTTTAAAGGTTTTTAGTCTTGGTTTTCTAGGCAGCTACTATGCTTTAATTATTCTTTTCCTCTGGGGCAGCTTTCCCCCATGATGTAAGAGTAGCTCTCAGAGCTGCCCGTGTAACTCTCCGTGCTGGCAAGAGCTGAAACTGCCCTCKGAAAAAGTTGGACAGGCATACCCTGATTTGCTTACAAGAAATCAAGCAGCTCAGCAGGCCTGTTGTGCAGGATCGACTAGTGTGAAAACACAAGCCTAATTTGCTCACAAAGTGCTGTTCCTTCTGCAGTCACAGCCTGACCTGTTCTTACAGCTGGCTACAGCTCTCTGCTGTGAGGCCATCACGCATCAAACAGCGCTGCCTCTGCAGACAGCAGATAACACCAAAGTGAACACCCCTTAACCAGGGCCCATCACCTTCATTTATCTGCCATGCCAAATGGTGATGTGAGTAGAAAAGGCAGCCTGCCATCCATCTCTACCAGCCAGCACCCCTCCTGAGAGAAAGGGCAATGTTGTGCAGCAGGCTCACCTCTCTCATCTTTGGACTGCGACACTGGGACCACCTCCATTCCTCTACAAGCCACTCTTTTTGCTTAGAAGAGCTTTAAATACAGTCCAGCATAATTACTCTGGCAGAAAGCACAGCTCCCAGCACATACTAATGCACATACAGAAACCAGTCCGCAGMGGGCCTTCACTGGGGTACATCAACTTCAAGGATGCAGAGCCCATTTAAGCCAGCTGAGACCCAACCTGTGCCCGGTATGGGAAGCCAGCAGCAAACACAAGCCTTGTACAACCCCTTTGTGCAGTTGTTTAAGCCACAGAAGCCATCAGGCCCTCTTCYTGTGTGACACATGACAAGAGAAACACTCTGTCAGAAAGCCAAGACACAAGGCACAGRGGCAAAAGCTTCAGGCTGGTCACCAGCAGCCCTGTCAGAACACACAGCCTGCAGAGCTCCTGCCTAATGAGGGGCACACCCAACCACCTCCCTAAGCCCCACGTTATGCCACAGCATAGATATTCTCACRGCTTTCCCCTCTGCAAGGCAAATTCTCTTATCAGCACAGACAAGCGTGAAATAGAGCTTACCAGTGAAAAAAGCAGAAAGAAATTATGCAGACTTCTAACAGTGCAAAAAAATGAAGCAAGCTTAAAACAAACAACCTAAGAATAGTCATTATATTGCCTAAAGAAGCAAATCCTAAGCAGAGCCATAAATTGTCAAGCATTACAACTGTTTGAAAATTCTCCTGCTAACATTCACAAACTAAGGACAAACTGCAAATTTCTTAGCCTCTGAACAGGYCTGTCAGTCATAAAGATGACAAACCACAGACGTGATCAGATAAAACACTTCATTATTACAACAGAATTATTTTCAGGAGTAGTAAACAGAACACATTTAGAGGTGGTACAGAAAAGGTTCTCCAAAGGTCGAACCCAGTTCAGGGCAAGATGGGTCCTTCTACAGAAGCAGAAAGTAAGGCTTTGCTGTTAGGATTGCATTCTCACTGCACAAGGAATATTATGCCCTAAACAATATGCAGCTTTTAGATGTTTCAGAAGAACAAAAAGTAAAATATAWTGAAAAACCCCAAACAACAGAGAGACTGAAACCAAATGGCACAGTCACATCCAGTCACATACAGCTACTCAAACGGCAAACACAAGCAAACAAGGAATGGCATTATACCATTAAAAATGCAGGGAGCTAAGCAGAAGTTGAAAGAATAAGCCAAGAAGGACCCTATCCACAATCCCTTATACTGGAGCAAGTGACCTTAAATTTAGTGGAAATTCAAATCACAGGAAAAAGCAGGGCTGGACATTTTAATCAAATGACCATTACTAATAGCGGAAATGTTTTCATAAGCTGGCTATGTAAGCACGCATCCATGAGACTGCTGGCTCAAACACAAACAGAAAAYGTTTATATGGGAATCATTCTGAATCCCCAAAACACACAGGTAGAATGATTCCAGCAATATCCTCCTACTTATCACCTATCCAGATTGAAGAACTCCCCCCACAGAACTGGCATGGGTAATAATAAACCTTAAGCAAAAGGGCAGGAAGAGCTTTCCAGGATCAAAGCACCCTGACTGTCCTGAACTTGTATTTGTTCCTCCTTAACACAGAAAGGCTGATGAGAAGAGAAAAAGCTACCCCTCCCTTGGGTGTGAAGGGTCATCCTGCCAGACATCTGTTCCTCTCACTAGTCACAAATTCAGGGAACCTGACTGACATCTGACTTATTGTGAAGTTTAGCAAGACACCAGTTCTGCAGTCAGCAGATCATAGTGGCTCTTCTCCTATGTTCAGGAAAACCTAATTCTTCTGAATTTAGTGCCAAATCCTAATGCTCCTTTTCTAACACACTGCACCATAAGCCATCTTCAGAATCAAGAGTAAAACCAATGAAAAAATGCTAAAGATTAACAACAATAAGCCAATCATTATACTGCACTTAGTTTAGCCAGAAATACTGTCTACTTCCACTGAAAACATATCTACATCTAAATTATTTCAATCTCCAATGAGTGCTCCCTCCATTTCCATTTAATTTGTCACTGCAAAGTTATTCTTATGGATAGATGTTTGGGTTTGCTTTTGGGTTTCAAGTCCAACTTCAGGGAATGAAAAACCCTCAAACTTCAGCACTAAAGAAAAGATTATGTCTCTGGGCCTAGTTTAGGACAACCTTTGCAACCATTCAAGCCCTTTGCTACTACAAATTATACTGTTGAGCAACAGCACTTCAAATAATTAAAGAACTTTCTCAATCTTTGGGAAAGACTGAAAAACAGATGCTTAGTAGATAAAGATTGCCCAAATCCACATGAAGTCTTGCCTGGAAATCATGTCTCTCATATTCTAAGTGTGACACTATATTGCACTATATCAGGATGGTCCTGCCTTGGTAGTTCTAGGAGTTCATCCTTCTGGTTGGTTTTCTTCCAAACTCCCAATAAAATAACCATTCCTTCCCTTTGGTACTGACATAACTTGCTGGCTGAAAACACACCCTGGAGCATTTGCACTACTCTGTTTTACACAGAGAAGAGCCAGGAACCTGATTCTGTGTACCAGGGTCACAAAGTACTGCAATTACTTGAACATGAGTGTTCAAGTGTACTGCTGGAGAGGCCAGATACATTATTTCTATGGATACACGGGTAAAATTCCTTGCACTTTCATATGGTAACAGCAGAGTTAACATGAAAGAGAAGAAAGWCAAGGTAGGTAAAGACGCTTCTGATTTTAAAGGGCTTCATTGTCTTGATCTGTATTCTCTGGTTTTATAGCACACTGCTCCCCACCTGCTAGGCAGAAAGCATGGCACAGAGCTGGGTAAAAACACTGGTGGTGGCTGCTCCCCTTGTTGTCACCAGTTGTGCCTTTGCTACAAYGAAAATGGATTTCATGTCCACATCACATCTCAAATGTCGAAACCACTTTTGTTTTTTACTCCCTACTGCTCTGAAGCAGCATTTTGCTGGGCAGGYAGCAGCTGCCACTTTCCTAAGGAGGTGGCTGGCGCAAGCCAGAACAGGCACTCAGACCCGTGATACTGCTATCTTTGCAGTAAGCTGCCTTTGCCCCATYAGCAAATCTCCTTCTGACACAATGTATGCTCCGTCAGCCTCAGATATGGTCCAGTTAAATTTCAGCTGCACTTGTTGGAATAGATAGACAACTATAAGGAAAATACCTCCAGAAATGTAAGAGTTTATATTTAATAATTCTGACTGTCTGTGGTCACGTAAACCTGCAGACAATGTCAAGCAAAAATACATCCAAATGCTAACTCAGGTAGTATATGCCCCTAAAAGTATATGTTTAGAAGAACAGAAATGTTCAGGGAGGGAAAAAAACCACCACAAGACACCAAAGCTCACATTATGGTGTCTTATTTTAAATTCTTTACAAGTCTTTTATTGCACCATCCTTAAAACTGAAGCTAAATTAGAAAGGGAAGGAAACTCTGGCTGTTTACAGAGGATGTGTGTCACAGAACAGCATGAATCTCCCCCCACATCTAGCACACAGAGTGCTGCCAGGTCAGCATAAAAAAAAAAAAAAAAAAAAAAGGCTAGGGCAAGACTTTAGCTAAGAAATGAGTTACATTCCACAAAATTTTCAGAGCTAGACCAATTTTTTATCAGCTAAGGATTCTTAGGCCTAAGCAATATGCAGTTTTAACAAACTCAGTTGATTATTAACACTTAGTAAATACATAAGTACATGCATTTTTTGATTCTGCAGCTGTTGCATTTAATTCAATGTTTTTTTCCAGAGTTCTGAAAACAAAATATAAGCGTAAAACCTGTAAAGTCAATTTAAAACTTACATAAAACAAAGATACAACCATTTCTCAATAAAACACAGTAACAGCAAAAAACCTCTAGAGTTGGAAGGGGAGAATTCGCAGCTTCAATTGAATGCAACAGAAATTTAGCAACAAGTGGCAGAATATTTTGCTTGGTTTTAGTCAGGATCTTGGTATTAACACTGATCTTGTGGCAAAAAAATTTTAAATAGAACATGAAAGAGTGCCTACAAATATTGAACTGACATGGATTTTAAAAAAAGAAAAATCAGTCAAGCAGTGCTCTATCCTCTTGCCTGTGTAAAAATGAACTAGATTCAGCATCAACAATATTTCAAAGCCATCAGTTTTTATTGCATCCTGAGTGTACTGAAAACTGCCACATCCTACTGYGTTTCAGAATGAGGTCTCTAGTTTCTTGGCAACTGTTTATTTATTTAGCTCACAGGAATGCTGTAAAAATTAGGTAATAAGTGTTTGTAATGCATGCTGAAGATAAAATGTATTATTACTAGAGACAGCTCCAAAGCTGAATATTAACTTAAGAGATATGGGAGGTCAGACCAAAATTAGGTACTCTGGCCTCAGTACCAATCAAACACAGAAGTGCACAGGGCTTTTTCCAAATGGGGCAATTTCATAATCTCCACTCTCATGAGAGCTCAGGCCAATGGAAATCCCCTGAGAAAGCTGAACTTTTCATCAGATAACAGTGTTACAGATTTCCTAGGGGACTACTAACACTAAGCTCAATGTGAAAAGTCTCTTTCTTGCTGTCTCAACTAACCTCAGAGTGTAGCTTAAACAAACCACATACAATCCTCCACAAATCAGACAGTTTATTAAGATTCTATGATCAGAAGTCAATAGAAAAACATAAAAAATAAATGCAAATTGAAGCTAAAACAGTGTAAGTTTTGGCAACACAGTCCTGACATAAGCAAGTTATACTGATAAGGCTATCTACAAAAAGAAGAAAACAGCAAAGTGTGACAGGTTTGACTGTTCACTTAATACTGTCCACTTTATTTACTGATTTAAAATAAAAGTCAGCCCTGACAGATGAGGCTAAAGACTAAAGAAAACAACCGGAACTTTTAAAAATGGTCCTACTTCTGCAGTACTAATACTAATTACTGACATGCACAGTAAGCAAATCTTGTTTTCTTTATCATTGTGTCTTTATCTAGACAAATTAAGGAAGATAAAGGTGGTGCCCTTAAGAAACGGTAATTTGGTTGGAATAGTTCTGTTGCTGACTGAAGTTACGGGCACTGTTGACTCTCCCACATGCAGTAAAACCATTAACTGGCACAGTTGGGTTAGCTGGCTCTAAAGTAACCTTACTGACAGTGCAGCCTTATGCTGACAAGCTTGCAATTCTCCCTGTGTGTTTTTAACAGGGTTCACACAATCTTCTGTGATAGGACTCTCAAAAATGTTTTTCTCAAGCTCCGCCATCTAGCACAGTGCAGATACTACAGCAAGGCCAGATTTAACATAACTTTGCATGTGTTTTTKTTTCAATTCCCCATTTAAAGAGATTTCACTCTTGCTGTCTTGCATCTGTACACATCTACCTAGAATACAAGCTGGCATAATTCTAAACTTGTCTGAACTCAAAAGCATCTCTGTAAAAAGGAAAGCTAGACCAAAAGCAGGCACTAAAGCCCAGTTCTACAGAATCAGAATACAGCAATACACATGATGATGTATGTGTTTCTATCCATCTCAACACCTAAGCAAAGTCAYTTAATAACAACTGTCCAGGAACAGTTCCATGGAAAACAAGAAATACATTTAGTAGTACAGCAGAACTCTGCACCTTAACCTCTATCAAGATAATTTTATTAGCTTAATCACATCCTTGGCTTCCAAATAATAAGRAAAGCAGAAGGTGGCTCTATTGAAAGTGGTAATTGCATATASAGTTATATTGTAGTTATAGCATGCTATTTTCTGAATCAGGCTAATATCATGCCACCTCACTAATTAAAGCTACATACCTAACTGCCCAACAAAAAACTTGGGTCCAACACTGCCTTAAGAAGTCTTTTCTCTCTTTGCACATCTCTTGACTGTCAGCCTCCCAGTTTCAGTTTCAGATAGAAAAAAATAACAGACCCATTGGATTCACACAGAGACTTTGTCCACTACCTGTAGTAAGAGACTTAAACTGCCCTTCCAAGAATGTGTTGGAAAGGTTTTTCCAGGAGATCTGCAGTTGCCAAAACAATCTATGTTTCTTGGAAAAACCAAAACACATGCATGTCTGTGCCTAATCAGCAACATAGAGATTTGAAGAATAAATTAATTAGCCAAATGTGGGAAAACTSCCATGTGTACCTGAATCTCCTACCMAATCAACATGGTACAYCACAWTATTTGTGCAATCCARGCACCCAGAACCAGCCRCTTCTTCCACTTGCTCRTTGTGACATTCCACTGCATCTGATCACAGCAGAAATGGCCCCACAAAGTCCGTGGCTGCCCTTTTCTGGATGGATGCTTTGGGCTGGGAGGCAGCAACAGCCAGGAATGCCCTGGGGAGTTCTGCTGAAGTCTAGTGCAAACAAATTGGTACTGAAAACACAAAGGTAAAGCAGCCCTCCTACCTACCCCAATAAATCAAGATGTCTCTACTGATACCACAGGACAGCATTTTTGGCAGCACTTTTCCCCTGGCCTAAAGGAAAGGCAAGGACCTGAATGCCACTGTGGAGCACACTATCAGAGAACCCAGGTGTATATTTATGCACAGCAACAGGAATGCCACCCTGCTACAGTTGGTGTTTGCAGATGTTTCAGGGGTGAAGGCCACCTGGACACATGGTTTTTGTTGGTCTTCATTCTAGCCTGTCTGGTTTTTGCTAGGATTCCTCTCAGAGGAAGTCAAGGAGGCAATCATTTTAATTAGGGAGGCGTGGGGAGGTATAAGAATTAATCTAAATGTTTGGCTTGAGGGTGTGGGGTCAATTTTGTTAGGGACAAGACACTGAGGAGGGAATTAGCCATCACCTTAATGTACCCAGSAGATAATGCATGACATCCTGTTTCTATGAGCACCCTGTAATCACACAGTAATACACAATCCACCAGAAAACCTCTCCCAAGGCTGTTCTTTAGCCGTGTCAAATAAAAGACACACTAATAGCACTGACCAAACTGCAAACTCCTTCAGTCTCAACATCTCCCTGTGTAGCAGGCTGCAACATCAGCAAAGAATGCCACCCAGCTGACATTTCTCCTCTACCACAAGTAGTGCTAAKCCAGCAAAGAACAGGGATAGGCAGGGAACACGTGGAATAATAGCCTGAGATCTGATGCAATTTCTTAGGCAATGTTTGTTTCCCTCTGCCTATTTCATTTTCCATTTTTGTTTCATTGGGCTGGCTTCAAGAAAAGAAACGTTCCCTTTGGGATCACTGAAAACTAAGAGCAATGCAGCAAATACGAGCCAGGCTGGTTTATATCTGCAACTTTTAGCAACCTAAGAAAATGGCTTTAATTATACCTGTTGATTTACTACCCCACAGATTGCAGAAAAAAGTATTTTGGAGTCTTGTGAACAGAAGAAAAAATAAAGGAAGTATGCCTCAGAGTCAAYAGCAAGCAGTATCTTCTTGTGTTCAAAACACAAGAAAAGCTTATTTCTTGCAAACACTTAACCTGTGTTATTGTTCTGAGGCCAGCTGCAAATTCAGTGTCTGCAATCCGTAATCCAAATCTACTTTGGTAAGATCCAAACCTACAGGAATAGCGTGGCCAGCAGGACCAGTGAGGTTATTCTTCCCCTGCACTCGGCACTGGTGAGGCTGCACCTTGAGTGCTGTGTCCAGTTCTGGGCCCCTCAGTTTAGGAAGGACACAGACACTTGAGCACATCCAGGGGAGGGCAGCAAGGCTGGTGAAGGGCTTAGAACACAAGCCCTCTGAGGAACGACTGTTTTAGCCTGGAGAAAAGGAGACTCAGAGGTGAGTCCCTTATCACCCCCTACAACTTCCTGAAAGGTAGGGGTTGATCTCTTTCTCCAGGGAGCAACTGGTGGAATGAGAGGACACAGTCTTAAGCTGCACCATGGAAATGTAAGCTGGATATTAGGAAAAAGTTTTTTACAGAAAGAGTGATACTGGAACAGAAGTACTGGAATGGTCTGCCCGGGGAGATGGTGGAGTCACCATCCCTGGATGTGTTTAAAAAAAAAATATTAGATGTAGAGTGTGGTGCTATGGTTTAGTTGGAGAGTGTTATGGCAGGGTTGGAGTCGAAGATCTGGAAGCTCTCTTCCAGCCCTAACGATTCTGTGATACTGCAGCTGGCAATCCCATCAGCCCCACCATGCTCTTGAAAGTGCCGTCACCAAGGTCTTTACTCTCTGTTCTGATTTGCACTCTGCCTTATCATGAGTGTTAAAGACCTTGGTGACATTGCTGGACAGAGATGTAACAYAACAAGTGGGACAGAGAGGGCACCTGGCACCTGCCTGCAGAATTGATTATGTGACGGTATGTGTGTGCCCGCACGTAGATTTCACTGCTCGGGGCTTGCTGGAAGCAGCCACACAACAGCAGCACCCATGGAGTGTGAGAGCTGTTATGTTCTGAACTCCCTCACACCACTTTATCCTGCCCAAAGAACATGAGGCAACACTGGACTGTTCCCTGCTGATAACACCTTCCTCTCYATGAGAGAGCTCTTCTCTGCTGTTCCTCCTGGAACTCCTGCACAGGCTGCSCTGTTATGAGGGATTATCTCCCACCTCCTCAAGAAGTGCCTAAGATAAAGAGCTTGTGGGAATGAGTGCACAAACCAAACCTGAACAACACCTAAGAGTCCTACCTTGTCTTTAACGAAGGCACTGACTTGCACGTACCCGTGTAAACAACCTGAGTAGTCTGCCATCTTAGGTAAGTCTCCCTTCCTCAAGGTTCAGCTCATGCCTAACTTCAGATCAGATGACACTGAGTCACACATTGAATATTAGTTTGTGAGGGTTGTTTTAAAGAATTTCAAGTGAAAGGACTTTGGCAAATGCTGTCTAAACAGATTCAGATATCAGAACCCAGATAAGACATGAATGCTCTACATGACCAGCGTTAGCTCAGGTCCAGTTTGTATGCTAGCAACGAGAGATCACCTTCTGGAAGCCTCTTTCAAAATCATCAGGCAATAGTGGGAAGGGTGTGTGAGGGGAGAAGGGAGCTGCAGAGCCCATGTCACATCAGGGAGCATACAGTCCCTCACACTAGGGAAGCTGCAAAGCCACCAATTCACATGGCTTCAGATCCAGGCCAGAGTTAGAACATACAGGATACAAGGTTTTCAATTATTAGCTTATCAATAATCAGCCTTCCGGCTACTGGGGTGAACACATGTATAAAGATGGTGCTTTCAGACTGGGTGGCACTTGCCATCCACTCCTCCTGTCTTCTCAGGTTCCCAGAGTCATTGAAGGAAATGCCCAGAGTGAAGAGGATTTGCATCTCTCACACCTGATCAGCAGCAGCAACTGAGGGTTGACCTTCCTTGCACTCTAAGCACTGCTGAGTATAAATACATGAGTACTTCTATGATTGAAGGATGCTGTTTCATACATGCTGTCAGAGAATGAATCACACAGCCAAGGAGTGGGCAGCAGGGACCACCGAGCTGAAGGGCTTTGTAAATGAGCATAAAAAGGACAAACAGGCTTTGTTCTCCAAAAGCCTTACCAACAACAGACATTCTGTCATTCTAATGATACAGAGGCTTGGTTTTTTGATTACACATTTGAAATATTCTATTATAGAAATATAATCTGTGATGACTGTGTCTAAGGCTTGTTTTTGCAGTCAGTCCACTAGACTTTATAGTGGAGAGAAACATGAGCCTTCTGACTTTCAACTTGTACAGTACTCCATATGCAAAAYGCTTCCTGGAATCACTCCTCCCCCTCAAACCTTCCCAGCAGCTTTGACAGTGTTCTTGTAAATGTCCATGTCTGACATTTACTGTATGTCTCAATACAAAACACCAGTGCCTACTTTCTCTGGAAGAGTTAACTTGCCAATACAAGTGTAAAAGAAGCACTACTGAAAGTGTACAATCCAGTAACAACAGTATCTGTCACTCTGATGGAGAGAGCTTGTTCCCAGCAAATCAAATATTTGAAGACATACAAGAGAACAATATTAAACTTCTCCTTGGGAAACAGTAATTTAACTTATTTTGGCTGTGCTCATTATGTGTTCATCTCTCTGCAAAGGGTTCACTCTGCTTTCTCTCCCCTCTGAAGCTGCTGCAGATTTAGGAAAAAGCATGAGGATGCTCCATAACAGTTCCCTGAGTATAAGGAGAGGCCAGGTGGAATCGATACTGAGCTCCTCAAGGAGGAGTGTCCTTTATACAAAGTATGAACTAATGCTGAGTCAGCAGACCACAGTATTCTGTATAGATCTGATCACATCAGGATTCCTCACAGCCCTGAATGGCAGAGAAAGGGGTAAAATACCTGAGACAAACACCTTGCACAGTCCATGTCTGCACATACAATCAGCACACACCTGCCAGCCCATCACTAACAGTACAGATTATTCCAGAAAGACCTGCAATGTACTGAGGAACACAGGAAAGGATGTAAAAACACCATCTCTGCTTTAAGTGTGCTCAGCATACGTCAGACTTAGACTCTGTTCATATCATACCAGGTCAGATTAATTTTCTTCCTGCAGCCTGCCTGAGCCATGCTAAAATGAAAAGARCTAGGAGGAACTATAGCTGTGAAACAAAGGACCATTTTCATAAAACACTAAAATACCATCTACATCCAAAGAGCTCTGCATGCTGCATAAAGCCTGTAGGTGAAACCCTCAATGGCTGTGCTCCCCTTTCTATCTCCCTGCTGTATATCTTTCTAAACCATTACTTTCAATCATTTCCATTAGACACATGCCACATTAACAAAGCAGCCAAGATAGACAATCTTTCAGAGAAGAATATCCCAAGAAACTTTTACAAGTTGCCATGACAGAGAGACCTGGCAATAATAAGAGCTCTGCCACACTTCCTGAGGCTGGGCAGAGTTTTTTCACATCCTCAGCTCTGCTGCAAGCTTCCCATATGATCTCACATTAGTCACACACATCTGCACAGGACAGGAGGGCACACCATCTTCTCACGCACGCTGAAAATGGGAGGATTCTAATTTTTCATGCAAACCCCCCAGTCAAATTATTTTATTTTGTACCCTGGCATGCAAAATCCTGGCAGACAATATCGGAATGAAACATACTACGCCAGTCATATAGGAACAAAAACACCCCTCCAAAACAAAACAAAATGAATACTTCATTGTCAGATAATAATCAGCTTTGAGTTTGTAAATTGGAGGCCACCATCAGCTTTTCCCCATCTGTTTTATTCCCGCACACTTTCCTCTGGAGGTCAGGGGGTAGAACACTAAATTGTAGCTACATTGTGTTCACTGCTTGGACAAAATATCAAAATAACTAGTGCTTTTCRAAAAGACACACTATTTGGACTCCTGTGAGAAAACCAGCACTTAGACTAACTTCAGTGCACCCAGGACTGTAATTTCACATCCAAAACAGCTGCTGTTCTTGGCATTACACACCATCCCTTTTCTCTTCCACCAAATAAATTAAAGAGCACACAAAGCTCTGACAGGAGAGGCTTAAGGTACTTCTGCAGGATTGGAAAAGGTTTGATAAGCTGTTATAACTGCACATATTCATATTATGGCACATATTCACATTCCTGAAATTTACACATAGGCAGAATGAACCAGATCAGAARTGCCACATATTGACTCTATCAGGCTATTACCTAAGCCAGAGGAATTTCCCAACTTGCGTAGTTTTCCCAGGACCTTCTGGACATCCTTTATACTTGTGTCCTGTTGGCTGTACAGCAGTAACCTCTTGGCATCTGAGAACAGGCGGGAAACACTGGCAGAAAACAGAAAAACAATCAGAAGTCATGAGCTCTGCAAGCCACCATCTACAGATACAATTTCCCCCAAACCTGTTCCACTGCTCTCACTCTAAACTGCTCTGAGGTTCATTAACAGGGAAGGAGACGCTCTGGAGAAAGGGCATCTTAAAAAGCCTTACATTTTTATGGGCCAAATTCTGAGCTCAGACCAAAGTAAGGACTCAGTCCTTACCCAGGCACAACTTTTCATTCACCAGGAACTTGAACTGCTTGGACCTGGGTATTCTGCACACCTACCAGCACTCTGCTAGCCCCTATGAACCTGGAAACTGAAGAATTTGCACTTCAGAAGCAGTGGAAACCACAAACCCTTCAATAGTGTAAGATTTCACAACTAGTTGGTGACTTCCAAATATCTCTTTTCCCCATGTTTTCCCAAGAAAGGAGATGAGGCAAAAGCAGACAGACTCACATGGAGGCATTGAAGTTTCCAACAATACCAGGGGATTCCCCAGGAGTTGGGTAGCGGAAACAAGGATTGTTGGCATTGCAGATGATCCCCTGTATCCATGGCAAGGTTCCTGCTGAAGGCATAGCTTTATTTGGAAAGTGACCTAGAACAGAAACACAGGAGTTAGGAGGCAAACACACGATACAAACCTCTACTACACAGCATTGTATTTGAAGTGCAGGGCTAACCCTGCAATGGTTATTGGCCCAAAGTGCTATCAAAGAGCAGAACAGCCAGCAACAGGAAGAACTAAA
>NW_026623247.1:4616522-4632547 GCF_030028575.1 Malurus melanocephalus | reverse complement strand
AGAGTTTAAGAACAAAGCAGTAACAAACTACTCATGGCAGATCTCCACCAATACGCCACTTGTGAATTTCACACTCACCTCGCCCTCAACTACAGGGGAAGAATGGCCTCCCTCGTATWATCCTGCACCTTAAACAGCTGTCAGGCTGCTTTTTGCAGCCCCACCTCACCCTAGGGAAGGGATCCCGGAGGAAGGCTATGCCCCTTCCTCAGTATCCCAAAGCTCCAGGCTTTGTGGATCAGATGCTGTCTCTGCCGTCTGGTGCCCACCTTGGCATCCCAGCGTGCCCACACACTCACTGGGACCAACTCCCTACCACCACAACCCCAGCAGAAGTACCAAAGCCCAAGAAAGAATTAAAACCAAAGCTGTGGAATCACAGCAMGGCTGTTAATGCAGGTGGCTGAAGGAAGACGTGAATCTTCTCAGCCCTTCTTAGTGAAAGACAAGRACTCTGTACAGGTGAATGGTGAAGGAAATGAAGTTCATTGTTTCCAGTACCCAGGCAACTCCTCTTCCTAGTTMTCTGTTTAAAACAGAAGAGGTATTTACCTGAACTGACTTTTCATTTTGCTTTTTTTGTTCTTAGCTGAGGSGCTTGGGAGGAAGCTGGGGATGGAGGGAGAAGAAAATTGCTAAAAGCTTCATATTTTTTTTGTAAMATTTTCCAGAGAATCACATTCTCTGCCCTCCATGCCTCTCATTTTACATAGTTAGYGACTCCAAGAAAGTGTTCAGAGCAATATAGAAAGAGGAATGGCATGCAAAAGTTTACTGTAGCTTCTTATACACAGTGATGCATGAAACACCAGTTTCTCCGAGAATAAAGGAGGAATCTGGTGGTTTCAAATCAAATGAGTTACACAGAAAACACAMTGAAGTTACAGCACATCATTTTCCATGACATGGTTGCAAACATGTAGCTTTTCAGAAGAGATTAGTCACTTGTTGTCAGATTCTCTCCCTCCCACCACCAAAAAAGTGCATTTTTAATGCCCTGAAGGGTCACAGGAACAGAAAATAAAAGTTCCGCGAGACAATAGACAGAAATCTGACTTCAACAGCAATCAAAGACATCTTCTCTTATCTGGTCTTATCTGGTGAAGGCCACTGTCAGTTCAAAATCAATTGTTCGTCCACATTTTAAGAGAAAACTTCCTCACACTAAGCCAAACCACTAGAAACAAGAAACCCTGACAACAGGCCAATCCTTGCTTCTTCTCAAACAGGGAAAGAGAACTGAAATTTTTATTTGGTTGTTGAAAACATCTACCATGAAGATACTGAGGCTATCCAGAGCCATAAAACACTCACATGCAGCTCTGATAGTTACTGCTATCACCAGGCACTACCTACAAGTGATTTCATAACAGCACACAACACTGCCACTACAGATAACAATCCTGCTTCCCTTAAGGCATCCACAGGGTTGCCAAAGAGCTCACCATGAACCCAAGCCTTTCTCTCTATCTCTGCTCACAGTTCAGCAAAAACTGCCTCACTTTGCAACACATCCACATCTGTCAGCATGAGCGAATGTTCAGTGAAACAAATCCAGAAAACACAGTTTAGAAACCTATTCACAGAAGCTCTTCAAAAAATGAAGAGGAATTAGCCAGAGAAGTGAATTAAAACGTTATCAGATGCCCTGAGCTCTGTAATTGCTGAGGACCATGTAAGAAGGCAGACAAAGCAGGAAGAGCCAACAAATAGGAAGTAAAGGGATAACAGGTGAAAGACTGTGCTTAAGACACCATGGTGCCAGGGAAAATGATTTACAAGAAGGCTACTGACTAGCAAGATCAATCTAAGTAATTCTATGAAATCACAGCTCTTGCCAGATTTGAGTTTATATACAATCCTGCCACAGCTGAAATGAATTACCAGCGAGGCTGCTAGTTATTTGTAACAGCTGAGTAGACTATTGCTTCTCCTCAGCTGCATGTCTGTATTACAGCTATCTCTCCTAATGTCAYTGTAACTCTCAGTCAGAAGAGAGAGTTCAAGCACCATGTGAAGTATGAGATTTAATTTAGGGAAGCTTAGACTATGCTCCAAAGAGCTGAAGAAAAGCAAGTGAGGCAGTACATGGGACCAGCAGAGTCCAAAGTGTAATAGGCAACTGCAAATACTAACACCTCAGCTTTTAAAGGTGCTTACCAGCTTGAACACTTAGCAAACAGCACAAAATGTCCCAGCCATTGCAAAGACAGGTAAGTGCTGTAAAAGGGAGTTCTTTCCTCATTTTAAGAAAGAAACACCTCAGAGCACCCTTCAGACACATGTTTTGCTGACCCTTAAACCTTACCTTGCAGTAATCAGGCTAAGGAAAGATAAACAAAGAGCTCTTCCACAATCAGCTAATTGCAGTATGGAGCTGTCACCAAACACAGTACAACAACAGCATGTTGCTAATAAACAAGTCATGCTTCCTAAATCAAATGGCAACCAGAGACATTCMTTTATAAAGAACAAGCTTCCTTTGAAAGAAAAGCAGAAATGTGCCCATTTAGGGTGCAAAGAGAACAACAGAATTGTTTTTTTCTCAGCAATGCTGAATCTACTAAATGAAGAGCTGACACTGTAATGGTTAGACCGAAYGGAATCACTCCTGTGCTCTTTAATGGCATACTTTAATGGACTTTTCTACCTGGAAACAAGATTGCTTTCTTAGTATAAAAGAACACAGTGTTCTGATCTCTAAGTCACATACAGAACAAAAATGAAAAATAAGATTTGGATTCCGAGCAGGTTTTACAGATCTGTCACAGTTGTACAGAAAAATCTCAGGTAATTTAAATGCAAAAAAAAGAGAGAACAACAAGGMAAAGAACAGTAATGTACAGCCCTGGAACAATATCAACAGTTAATTGCAGTTTCYGAGGTGGAAGCAAAGGAGTTATTGAGCCCTCCTGCAGATTTCTGACTGAAGTATGGAACCACTGCTGTTTGCATCTTGCCAGCTTYATTATTACCTTCCAACCATGAAACAACAAGCATTCTGGGTGCAGCTGCTGTGTTTGGTACTTACATTCATGCTGCTCATAGGGCGGATATGAAAGTCTTACAGAGATCAGGATGAAGAAGATAAACAGAGGCCAGGCAACTTCGATCAGCAGCTGGAACTGGAAACAATAAAGACGAAGTATTAAGACATCATATTCAAAATAAAGGTCAGAACAGAAGTTCTGGGACAATCCACTTGTAAGCCAGAACAGTTTTGTAAGCACTGTCTCACTCTGCTTTGCCTACACATTCCAGGATCAAGAAGTTTGTTCCTCCAGCTTCAGAGGATAATCTGCAAAGAATTTCAGTTTTTTTCTCATTGATATGTGCCAGTTATTCAACTAAACTGGATGTGCTTAAGGGCTATTTTGGTTTTAWAATTTTCTGCCCTTTGACTGAAAGAAACCTCTCCATCTTTCTAGCAATGAGCTGAATTTTTATCCCTTTTTTTAACTAGTGAGGTACTTACATCCCACTTTTACAACAGATCATTAAGCTTCTACCCTAACACACAAGGCATGGAAATTGGGCTAACACATGCTTTGCCAAATCTTTCAGTGCTGTACAATTATATTGGCATCTAGAAAGCAGAGCTACAAAGACTGAGCTCCTATATAGTTTTTGTTTTGTTCTGATGTCCATTTKTTCCTGAAGGTAGGCAGCACACACTGCTGCAGGTCTTCTACAGAAAAGCTCTAAGTATCAGGCAAATAAAGTTATTAATCCCTCAGTTATTCAGAGGGATGAAACAAGAAGAAAAACAGACCTGCTATTAAATGCACAATGTTTCTTAGAGAATCTAAGKGCAGAAAAATTCACTGAGATGTGTCACATCCCACAGAAGCATGTGGACAAAGCAAATCTCTAGCCTGGAGCTTGAGACACAAAATGAAGTTTTCYTGGCTTGAGCTTTGCTAGCCACACCCCTACTTTCTCGCTCCAGAAAGACTTCCCAAACATGTATTTTCAGTWAACTGTGAGAGAAGCAAAACTTGAAAGCTTTTTATGCTGCTACTTCATATAGTTTTCATCCAGAGTGTTTTCTTGGTCAAGTGAAGAAAAATATTTTACTACTCTTTCCTGAAAAACTCAGCCTTTTCTARTAAGAGATCTACACCATTCTCCTTAAAAGCCAGAGTCTAAGACCTGCAACCCAGYGAAAGACAGAATCCACACCCACAAACATGTTTTCCAATGTTCCACCATTAACAGCTAAAACTGGGCTCTTGACACTCAGCACAGGACACTCCACGCAAACTTTGAGGTGAGAGATTTCTAGGTGACAACTGTACCTCAAAACAAGCCCACACARTAAAAACAGAGCATTAAAACAAAGGCCACTTGATCCAGCAAAGGAGATGATGCAGCATGACTTTTCAGAGATACCCTTAAGAGCTGACATTGAATATCAAACAGCAGCTCTATCTAAAAGGCATAAAAATTCAGCATCAGTCTCCCAGGCACTCCTAATAACAGTGCCAGACCCTGCAAGATAATTTTGGTAAATTATTACGTATCAGATCCTGATATTAGCTCAGCCAGTAAGAACATGGTGCTAATAACACCAAGGTTGTCACTCAATCCCCATATGGGCCTTTCACTGAGGAGTTGGACTTTATGATCCTKGTGGGTCCCTTCCAACTCAGAATATTAAGTGATCTGTTATTTTCATGCACACACTGTACAATCAGTGGGTAAGAAACTCCACTGAGACCACACAAACAATGGTGCCAGGAAGATCCCTCAGTATCTATGGTCTCTTATTACAATAAACAATGTAGASGCAACACACACTCAGCCATTAACATTGACCGCCTGCTTCCTTCTGCATTAAGCAGTGCTCAGGCTCCCAGAGATCAAAGGTGCTCGGAGCTAGGACACTGACAACTTGTCTACTCCCTGTGTTCTCAGGGAACTCTTACAGCAGCTGCCAGGATGGCATGGCAGGACTTCTCTTGGCAGAAAAGTGGCTATGAAATGAGGACAAGCCATTGCTCTTCCAGCATCAATGGTCATGCTCTGGCACACACCACAGCCCTCGGCCACCCTGGCTGTAGGCAAGCAGAATGCCCCCCAAACAACTGCAGCTATACTGGCAGGGGAAAGGGCCAGCTTGGCTTGTGGAGGCTTCCTGGGGTGATCAGGGTGGACAGCCAGCCTCTCACAGCCCTGCCACTGCTACAGAACCAACGAGAAAATGCTGCCCTGGAGTTCAAGCCCTGGCTTGCTCAGAGAAATATCAGCCCCAGCCACACCACCAAGGGGTGGGCAGGGGGAATTGGCTACAAAGGTAACCCCATGTGGGCTGTGTGGGCACAACACACCTCACTCAGCAGCTCGAAGGGCTCAGGGAGGGTGGGGAAAGGAGGGATACAGCTCAGACTGACCAAGCTGAAGGCAGGCATCACAGCAGGCACCAAAATGCTACTTCATGAGAGACAGCTGGCAACTGCTGCACCAGAGGCTCGCTCAGGGACAAGACAGTGTCAGGAGAGGCTCCTCAGCAAGCCTCCAGTGCTGCTCGACAAAAACTGACTTATCTCCCTTTGCTCCTAAAGTTCAGCAGGTTCCCTCCCCTCATGCTTCCTGACCTTGCTGTGACAGCACTTTTCATCCACTGTGGCCTTTCCAGACAAGGACRAAGATTATAACAGAGAATGTGTCTCACTGAGATTCATTCAAAGTAGGTACTGGAAAAGCAAGTCTCCTTGGCCACTTCTGTACTGCAACTCCTACACCAGCCTGGTAAATATTGAAATGAATCTTCAAGCACCCAACCCCTCAGCTATCCCTGCTCCACTTGGAGCTCAAGTAGGAACATCCCATTTGCACACAGCAGGTCAATTCAGCTAAGAACAAACTGGTCTTAATTTTACCAAGGCCAACCCCTAAAGCATGCCAAATTTATAGCAGTTGCCTGATGCAGGATGCCATTAAACAGTGAGCTCTACATTGTGTCAACAGGAAATCTGTTGAGCAAGAGCTAACCAGACTATCACCCCATCCCACTGTCAACTCCCCTCTCCATCTTTATGGCCCAGTTTCATACCAGCAGCTGACCAGTCTCTCCATACAAGTTTGAGGTGTCTCCTCATTTGCAAGAAATCAGGGAGGGAAATGTTTTTACACAGTGACCCCAAACAGGATTTTTCTTTCCTCTCTCCCCCTGTGAGCTCCTTGCCCCCACTCTGGTGTTTTTGGAAGTTATCCAGTCCAAAGTAACACTTGAACTGCACATGTCAGGGTGAGCTTTGAACTCAGCTTTCGCAATGCGGCCAAAATGCACAGCAGCCAACGAGCGAGGAGCCAAGGCTAGACCACGCTTCCTGCGAGAAGAAGGGTAAGGATCAAACTATTTCTGGGCTACACCTTCAGTAAGTACAAAGGGGAGACAGCCTTCATCAGCACAATCCAACTCAAGGACAATGGTGTTCTAACAGGAAAGCAAAGAGATGAAAAACTCTCCAGCTGTGGTAACAGCATGGTGAGATTTTCTGCTCCTTCTCTGCCATCCTGTTAAGAGGCCTTCCCCTCATGAACTCTTCAGGTAAAGCCCAAATAAGAACTAGTTGTTAATGAGAAAATCCCTGCACATATGAGGAGCCCCACAAAGACAAGCCATGTCCATGGCCTTCATTATGAATTGACTAACAATCAGTGTGGAATAGAGCTTATGAGCAGTTTCATGCCATCTGGGGTACTTGACGGAAAACAGGTACAGAAACTGCCAGAAGATACCAAGAAATAGCTGAGCAGCTCCTAAAGGGTTAGGATATGAAGGATATGATTGCACTTCTGCTGCCCTGAGCTACCTTGACATGACACACATGCTAAACTTAGACTCCTCACACCTGATGCAATAGTGAGGTTGCTCAGCCTGGARAAACACGGCCTCAGGCTCAAACCTTATCCACTCTCTAAAGGTACATGAAAGGAAATTACAGCAAGATGAAGGTGGCTCTCTTCTCCCAAGAAGCTAGTGACAGGATCAGAACACACAGCCTCTAGCTGCGTCAGGGTCAGGTCAGACATTAGGAACAAYTTTTTCACTGAAAGGGTGGTCAGGCATTGGGACAGGCTGCCCAGGGAGGAGATGGAGTCACTGTCCCTGGAAGTATTCGGAAAGTGACTGGACATGGCACTTAGTGCCACAGCTTAGTTGGTATGGTGGTGTTTGAACAAAGGCTGGACTTGATAATCCTGGAGGTCTTTTCCAACCTTAATGATTCTATAATTCTATTACTTTCATTAGATCCTGCCAAAAAAAAAAGCCATAATACTCCCCTGAAATATCCTCCCAGTTTACCCAGTGTAAACATCACTCCAGAAAATCRCACAACATCCTAGAATTCCCCTACTATCTAAAGGCATTTTGGTAGCTGGCAAAATTTAGACCTCTAATAGCAAGGGAGGAAGAGTGGTTTTAGTTCTTAGAGCCAGGTTGCATGGGCAATAGCTGAGAAGAGCCAATCTTAAGAAGGCACAGACAGTTTTGAGACTACTTTCCCAGCTTCATTTGTAACATTTTTTCTAAACTATGAGGCTGTTCAGGAGGCCAGGACACAACCCACACATGCAGAGAGCCTCACTCTTTGTAGTTGACAGAGTCCCTGACTTCTCTGGTGGGTAGTCATGTCCTGGGAGATCAAAGGCAAAAACATACAAAACAAAAACTTTGTCATCACCAGCAGAAGCTCTATAAACAGAGAAGTGTTATAGAAAAAAGTCAAAGAGGCCACAAGCTCCCTTTGTCTGCTTTATTTAAGAATCGACTAACTCCAGCTCTGAATTCACTGCACAGAAGTCCTATAAAAAATAAGCCTCAGACACCTGAGCAAAGACTTCAGGGACTGTCACCATTTTCAGTGGTGAACATGATAGCCTCCCCTCCCTTGTGACACTGAGTTTCTAAAACAACCCAACCCAACCAGCTGGCAAGCATCCTGACATTTGCAGAGTTCAGAAAGCTTATCAGAGACCACTTTCCACTCACCACTTCAGTAACTTGTGTTCCTTCCACGTTCCCTACTCAAACCTCCCCAAGGTCAGATCTAACAGGCCAGATCCTCTGAACAAGTCCATTGCACAGAACATCCCCATGTCCAGCAGAKACTCCCTAAACCCCTAGAGCTCCAATACTATGTTTTCTCAGGCTTTTAGCTGTTTGCAAGAGTTATAGCATCCTATGAGGTCTCATTAATCTAAAGGCAAAAGAATTTTGAGAACACCATACTGGATCCAAGCTCCTGCACCCTTGTTATCATAAAGAGAGAAACCTTCCCACATACCATCTATCTGAATAGGTAAATTTACACAGTAAACAGATGGTGAAGACAACATTTTAACTACTCAGAACACACCCTGGCGGAAAAACATCAGTTTTTGTCTGGGTTTACCCTCATGCCAATACAAGAACATGCTTCATGCCATTCACTTAATCCATATCTCCTGTAGTAAAGTTACATGGCAGGTTTGGGATTCTCTCATTAATTAAAGTGAGTGGAAACATCTGCTATTGCATCTGCCACTTCTGCCATTGGGAAGTGGCAGGATTTTGTTGCTGTTGCTGCAGTCTACAGCATTCAAAAGCTTTTAGATTCACAGGCTACAGGGCACAATATATAGGTTGTTTCCCTGTTGTTCTTGAAAAGCAAGCTATAAGACTATAGCTTCAGATTTTAAAACATCCTTGCATTAATACTTACAGTCTGTCTTCTTCTGTAGGTAAAGTTCTTCCATAGCAGCAACCCCAGCTGCGTCCAGAAAGCCATCTTCCTTCAGCAAAGCCTAGAAGCTCGTTTTGTGTAGCAGCAGCAGTACACAGTACAGATGTTGTGGCCAGGCATTAACTGGTGAAAGAAAAGAAAAAACAAGAAGACAGTTGAAAGGGAAAAGTTGGGTCATTCAAAACAGAAAAGGCAACAAGACATGGACAGACAAGAGGCTGCACACCTTGCAGCACCCCCACAGCACACCCCACTGCCTTCTTTCTTACCCCATGCACTCCAGCAAAGCCTCATGGGTCTCAGTAAACTCAGATTTAGGCTGTCTCTTGCCTCAGAGTTCCAAAGCACAAAAAGAGGTTTGCAATAAAATTCTCTTATTTTCTACCCCAGAAGTTCCAAGAGCAAGGATAGCCCATAATGAGAAAAATAAATAGTACACTTTGAAAAATTATTTAAAGACCCCCCTGAATAAGACTGAACCTTACAATTCAATCCTTTTCTTCTCTTCCCAAAGAGAAAACCTCTTTGCATATTTACTTTTACAATAATGAAAAGCCTGCTGCCAAATTAGGAAAGACTTTGTTCTGAAGTCCAGTCAACACCACCACTTGTGGGAGAAAAGTGCATTTTACAGGCAAGGGAGAAATGCCCATTCCTTTGAAGGYAAGGAACTAAGAAGGACCTGAGAATTGTTAATATTTGGATTAAGTATATAGAAAACTGTTGTTTAGTCAGCGTTCAGGTCTTGCAACCACCTGGCCTCCAACACTGAGTGAATCAGGGGCATAAAGTGTGCATCTTGCTGCAGTATGAGAGTGCAGAAGATTAARAATTGCATTAATCGCTTTGGTGGTCATTAAGAGGAGCATAGGACAGACTTGGTACATGTAACCTTCCAGGAAGGCTCGATCTTTAGGCTCTAAGGTGAGCTTACAGCACATTAATTAAATGTCATTAAATCATTTTTCCAAAATTACTTAAGCATAACTTAATTTACTTAAACTTAATCTGAGTTTTAAGGCCACTTCAAATTAAGGGCAGTTTAATCCTGAGTAAGGTCCACGCAGGAATTTAGTAAATCCACATCAAATTAGTTCTGATTTAATTATCTGAAYACATGCTGTTGACAGACTCAGTGTCAAGAGGACATCTAGCAGCTAATTCAAACACACACCAAGAGAACTGCTCCTTMCAACACCTGTTAAACTGGGAACACACATGCTTTTGGTTCTGGCATCCCACAGTAACAGTACCCTAGCCCCATGATTCACAGGTGCATGTTTGACTGCAAACTGCATTGAAAAGGTTCCCAAAATTCCATAAATGTGCTACAAAAATAAGACTTCCTAAGGAAATGCTCTGACCAGTCCTACATTGGAGTAAGATTAGACCATCAACTCTGGATGTGAGCTTTAAGATGATGAACAATTGTGGTCTTCAAGTCTCATCCAAAAGCAAATTCCATTATAACAGYGACTTGCAGATTAAAAACTTTTCTCTTAATAATACTGCTCTGTGTTACAAAAAAATTTCTCTAATGTGACTAGCAAAAATAAACCTTCACTGAGTTCTGTAGATGACATTCTGCAGCAATACAACACAACAACAATGCTTCTCAGTGCCAGTACAGAGAACCAAAGAGCAGGCACAAAACCCTACAAAACCCTACAGGTTGACCTTCATAGCAGCTCACAGGCAGCAGAGTGCACAGGCAGCATGGGCTCATTAACTTCTGCCAGGTGCTGCTCTATGGCTCTGACAGGACCTCTACAATGCTCCTTCACAGAGGGATGCCCAATTCATCAGACAGGAGAGCCATCCTGCCAGTGCTTCCAGCTGGCTGGAGCACCTTGACACTAACATATTCCAGATGCACGCACATCTGGCTGGTAGATTCTGAATTCCCAGACATACTCAGAGAAAAGCACTTGACAGGCTATTGGCATATCCACAGCAGGGAAAAAAAATCTGTCCTTTGTGATGAATCTCAGAGGGAAAATCCTGTCTGATGACTGAATCCATGTTCATGGACCCAAGCTACACCTTTGCTTACARGTTTGGATATGGGGATGAGAYCTGAAGCACCTGCATGCCAAGTATAAATTGCAGCTTTAGAGGTATAATGTTAAGTATTTTTCCACAAGGATACTGGTACTGGCCTGTGGGTCACAGGCCTCCATTTGCTTCGTTGTGCTGGCCACTGTGTCACAAAACATAAGCTTTTCTGCCYGAGTCTAATCCAGCAGCCCCTGCACAAGTTTGGCACGTAGAAGTAGAGCACTGGAAGGGAGTGCAGCCTCCTACAATCACTGGTAGTTATGCAACAGGTGTTTTTTATCTTCACCAGGGCCTTCAGAGTACCCACTCCMTATTTCACACTCAGGCTCCCAACGCTAACTCCCTGCAAAACACTGATTTGTAATGCTTTCAGCAAGTAAAAGTTAACACCAAAATCCGCAAGAATAAAACGCCATAGGAAGAGTACAAGAAAGATCCTCTGGACTGTCAAAGAGACTTTTGGTGCTCTCATCAATGGAGAACATCCACTCCTGCACCTTAATACCCTGCACAGAGGGAAAACTGAAGTTAAAGCAGTCTGTGGACTGAGCAAATCACAGGGTAGCTGGTTTAATACACATCAGTGAAAACATAGGCACTGACCCTTTGCAACTGCAGTSAGTCCACAGGACCCAGAACATGGAAATACTGCTTTATAGAGGTTGTAACATTTACATCACACTAGCAAACTGTAGGGAACTAAGGKTATATATTTTATCATTTAACTCATCTCAGCTGACCAGCAGAACACTGCACAGCCAGGAAGATTCAGCTGTGCCACCTGCTTGAACTTCAGCTCTCTGGTAGCAAAGCCTGTTTTGCCTGGACAAAAGTTTCAAATGACATAAAAATAAAGACTTTTAAGGACTGCCCAGATGCAGGCACACTGGCTAGGCGTCTGCATTAAAGCAGGACATGGAGCCTAACAGGGGACTGATCACCAAGAGCACAACACCTGAGCCTGAAGCATACCCAGCTCTTCCAGCCATGCTGGTGACAGCTGCAGTGACACTGTATGCCCCAGTATCTGCCACAGACTGGAGAATACAGATTTGTTAAAAGTCATCTCTAATTTTTATCCACAGAGGCTGACATATTTGGTTTACTGCTGACACAAGTCAGGAATGTTCCCTTGAACTACTGATCCATCAGAAAGCACTGCGCAAACTAAGAATATCAGAGGAAAACAGCTTAGCATCCTTTCAGATGTTCTTCCAGCTCACCATAGGCAAGAGCTGTAAGCCAGAGATGCAGGAAACTGATCRGCCCAACACTTCCAGCTCAGTTAGGGCTGAGGTCCCACTGTATCTCCATTTCAGACCAATCTGCTAAGCTCAACACAGCTGGGAAATACAAGCTGCCATTCAGTACTGGCGTGCCAAAACACTGTAGGCTTCCAATGCAGGCTTTTACAACTCACCTGGGCACAATTCTGAGCCAACAGCAGGTATCAGTGATCACTCCTGACACTCACCCAGAACTCCCTGAAGCAGAAATACTGTTTTCTGTCTGGAGAAAAAAATGCTGCAGGAATTCCTCCCCGTAGCATTAGTTTTTTCTGTGATGTAAARTACCACAGCACAGCACCCACCTGCACAATTAAAGCACAGATTTCACACACTTGTCCCATGGTCTGCCTTTGCAGATGACATTTCACCCTGCTGCAGAAATCCCACACAGCCTCCCCACCTGCAGGGCCGCAATTTCATCTCATTTTCTGCAATTCAGAAAACTACTCAAGAGAAAGTTAGGCTAGAGGGCAACCTTTGAAAATGATGACAATGAAACACTTGAGCTGGCCTGTTCTTTCTAGAAGAGTGCTACCCACTATTTCAAAATAACATGGCTGTTGAAAAGTCCWTTAGCTGGAACACCAACAACCATCTCCAACTGTTAATCCCTCTTAAATAATGAAATGTATTTTTACAGCTGTAGATTTAGAGAGCAAAAAGCTCAAGTGGCACAAAATCAGTTCCCCACCCCCACGCCTGGTGTCTGTACTAAGTAAACATAAAATAGCCTTCAAAAGCAGCTTTCTGCAAACAATGCAGCTGTTTGCTTTCTTTGGGAAGGCAAAAAAACCTTTCCCCTAGAGAAAAAAAAAATAAAAAWCACTATTTCAAGAGGGAACAAATTGAACTTACCAAACCTTATGAGACCGGAACATTTCAGGGCTGTGGCAAGACACTACAGACAATTTCAACTACGTCCTTGTCAGCAGAGCTAAAAAGCTTTCACCAGCTGATGAAGGCTCAGTGGCCCCCACGTAATAAATTAGCAGCCTTTATCCTCTCAGTCAGATTTTCCTTATCACAGAAGCTACCAGCACTGGCAACTCTCCACAGATCAAGTGGCCATGGAGAGAACCAATCTAACAGCCACATGTGATGCCCTTATGAGCTATWAGAGCCAGCAGTTTCCTTTCTGACAAGCAGATATGATCTAGCACTTYATGCTTTCTGCCCCAAAAAACAAAACCTGCACATTTGCTTAACTCCAGGAGATCTCATATACACAAGTGATCAAGCCAAATGAGACCCATTTTGGAAGAAATGAAGCAACTAAAGCATAAACGTTGGATTTCAGAAGAAATGTAGTTCTCCTCATGAACGCTGATAAATATCTGGACTATTTCTATATAATATCTGATAAATATCTGGACTATTTCTTTTAGACAGTGTCAAAATGCATTTTGTGAAGGAAACAATACCATGAGACGTGAATTCTGCAAAGCCCAGATGTAGAGCCCCACAGTGATCCATCAGAGGAGAGCAGATCCCTGTAAAGATTGTGCATATGAAGGCAGGAGAGAGGTGTCTGACTCAGGAACTGACATTCTGAYCCACACAACACAAACCTCCAGAGAACTAATGACCTGGATGGGCATTAGTGTAACAGAGGTGCAGATTAAGTCCAGAGTCCAGAACTAAATCCCCCTCTCCCAAATGAAGATATAGTATCTTGGCCACTTCTCTGTCAAACACCAGCATTTCCTTTCTTCCAGCACACTAGCTGTGGCTAGAAGGAAAAATCCAGAATTGATCCCAACTGTGTTAAGATTAGGCTAGATAAAGAGCAGCTGTGGACAAATGGAAGCAATCTGCCCTTCTTCAAGAGCTCTATGGAGATAAAATCCCCAGCGGAAACAGACAATACAGAAAAACCAAAAGTAATGACCATTCTGTGATCTGAAGTCACACTAAGCTTGCAAAAACCAAGGGAACAAATCTGACATTCCCATCTCTAGAACTTCCAAGCAGTCAAAACACTTATAACATCTGCTGGAGCTCTGGGAAAGAGACGAAACGGCCACTGGAACAACAATTTCATGTAAATAACACTACTGATCTTTTAAAACAATCTTTTAACCCAAAGAGCCTGAAATGGGTTACGAAAAGGTGCCATAAAACGAATTAGCAGCACAAAGTTCAAGCAACTCACCTAAGGCCACAAGCAAGCAAAAGCAGAGATTAGAATGAAACCATCAGATCCCACACGTCCGCTCCTGGCTTAAGAACTGCGAGAGCCTGTAGCGGTCACAATCAGTGCAGGATCAGCAGTGGAGAAGTGAGCTTTGAACCCAYGGGCTCCTGCCTGGGACACAGGATCGTTATCAGGGCAGCCACACAGACACTAAAACCTGGTCTTTCATAACCTCCCCCACAGAGGACTTTTCTCTCCCCTCTGCCAAGTGAATATGGGACACAAAGTTTTCTATTCCATCTGAAGAGKCCTTCAGTGAGAAGTGCTTTCCTCTTCAAAATCACCCAGTTCATGTYACAGAGTTCACACCAACTCCTTGTTCCTAACAATGTGATTGGAGAGCTTCTGGGTCCGGCAGCAAGAATTTTATTAGGATGACAAACAGCAATATTTTAGTGACAGCTCTTGGCAAGATCCRCTACTGGTTTACTTCCCACAGTGGCCTTGGGTTAGACAGTAAACAAGTTCTAATCTTGTTCTCCAGTAATAATATTGAAGGCAACAAGTACATGGCTTTCAACACAGCCATGCAGTTTAACTAATTTTCCCCCCTTGAGGAGCATTTAAAATTTGGTAAAATCATTATTTAAATGACAATGCCAAAATATCTGGAAGCTGATGAAACAGCCTCATGGAATACTTCTAGCAGCTTCTGGTCCAAGAGACAGTCTCTCACTCATCCACAGGACCCTTAGCGGAGCATGCACACAGCTATGAGACATCGAATAAATTATTTCCCATTGTTATTTAAGGGGGCTCCAACCTCACAGGTGATTGGAGATAACCAATGGAAAAGGACTCCTTTTACCACAGGCCAACAATAAAATACTTATCCACAACCTGCTCAAACTGCTGCTATGGAAACAACCAGTGACAGAACCCAAGACTAACACTAGGTTCTTCTTGTCGCACTAGGTGCTACACAAAAAAGCAAGCGTGGACCTTGCTCTGACTAGACTCAGGCTTAACACAATGCCATGTCAGGAGTGGAAATCTGGCTTCCCAACTCTTTAGGCAAAATGGCAAGGGGCTTCTGAAGTTATTTCATGTTGGCATGAGAACGGAGAAAATGGGTATTTCATAAGTCAGTATATTATGTGCTGAGCTCTTCTGAATGCTCCACTATGAACAGATGAGCAGAAGATAATTTTGAAAGACCTGGACAAGAATAAACACCATGAGCACTGACATTCCTGGCTCTAAACTCTTCAGAATATTAAACTTGCCTCTCCTGTCAAAGCCAAATCAGAATGTATTTCTGAGACACTGGTGGGCCTGTCCTTACCAACCRGAAATAATCCACGTGGCAAAGCTCCTCACAGTGCAAAGTACTGGCTAACAAACTGCTCCACAATACAGACTGGACAACATTTTTCAGAGTTCTCAGTGCCTCCTTGTAACATTTACAYAGATTCACGTTTTCAGAAATGGCTGCTGTTTTACAGCCTTCCCTTGTGGCAAAACGTGACAAGTAATTTTGAAAAACCTGTCACAGGTCAGCAATATCTGCCTACCAGAATGACCACAACAACTGGTTCTCATTAATTCTAGCATGCTTAAAGGGCTCACCAATGAAAACAAACAATTCCAATGCAATGGAATAAATCCATGCATGTGCCATATGGGTCATTCCCCATAGCTGGACTAGCCCAAAGTAATCCACATGCAAGGACTGTGGCATGCACTTAGGCAAGAGGAATTGCTTAAGTGTCAAGTATAATACGCAAGATGAAACGCAGTCATCTATTTTAC
>NW_026623247.1:4603183-4616487 GCF_030028575.1 Malurus melanocephalus | reverse complement strand
CAGCTTCCACTAGAAGATTGTGAAATACGTGAAGCATTTCAGCTTTCAACATTACACTGAGCGTCCCCTACTTTCCCCATGGAAGAAAAAAAAAAAGGCAAAAATCTAGTCCATTCTTTGGCAAAAACAAACACAAAATGTGATTTGCTTTATCACGGCCAATGTCCAAAAATCCATAGTCCATATTAGCAGATGATTTTTTTTTTCTGGCTCCTAAAGAATGGCTCTTTTCTAGTGGAATGTAGAAATAATAGAACATCCTGCTAAAATAATAATTGTGACATTTGAGCTCAATTCATGCCATTAAGCTTTGATCTCTGAGCAAGTACAGTATCACCAGCATRCAGTCTTCAAGAAGCTGTGCTAGACAGCCCCAGTCACTTTTTCCAGCTTTTGATGTATCCTGTTTAAGGACAATATATCTGCAACTAGAAAAAAGGCTACAGAATTTTGCATTGCAAAAGGTCCCTTTCTGCTWGGCAGCAACCACAAAGGGCAGAAGGAAGACACAGCCTCCTCAAAAAAGCAGCTTTTCCCCAAAGAAATCTACAAGCTCAGATGGTGTTAGGGCAGAAACACTTTCAAACACCACCCCTTCCACAGGATAGGCTGATCATTGGATCATTTACACTAATCGGCCAGACACCTGGTTTCAAAAAGTGCAACACAGGAGAGTGACACTGCAGAGTCACTGAGGCATCACTGGCCTATTTCTATCTTCCACTGAGAAAAGTTATGAAGCCTTCAGCTTTGTCATCACATTCATAAGAACTTGGAAAGGAGTGACTTCTCCTACATCTTGCTTTTGTAACCTGCTCTTTATCTTGGGAGAGGATGAGGACAGCAGCGGTGCCCAGTACAAGATTAAACTGCTCCTTGAGATGCACGTCTGCCCTGTAACATCAAAGGAAACCGTACTGTTATTTTGCTCTCCATCTTTGCCATTTGGGAACATCATGCCATAAACCAACAGATGTTTTCAGTACATCTTCAGCCTTTTACTGTTTTCAGTAACAGAGTAGAACACAACATCGCTTATAGTGTAGAAAACGTCACAGTGGTGCCTTTGAAATCCMGAGACATAAAGAATAATCTGTCTGTTAAGCTTGATATCTACACAACTGCACTGGTATCTGTGGCACAGCTATAAGTAACACCAAATGAAACAAAAATATCCCTGAACTATGCAGAAAAACATCAGCTATGAACAAGCTTCTAGCACAATGAAAGGAAATGCCGTTGACGAAAGAAAGCAATAAACTRGCAAAGTCAGTATTTAGCAGCCATTGTCAGCTTGAGCAGAGTCCGAGTCTGTAAAGCCTGCAACAGACAGGGCTACAGGACCTTGGCTCCCACATGGCTACCATCCAACTGTGCCAATACGAAAGCTGGTAATCCACCAAAGTGATAAAGAGGTGCCCAAGTACTTTTGTAATCGGTGCGCATCAGCTATGAAGAGGAATGAATTTCTGATCAATCTTGGCAACCCATACAGACTTCAATGACCACTTATCTCCGAAGTTATTCATAGAAGAATATTAAGATAGCTGGCACACTTGATAAGGCAGCCCGCATACCTGCTGAGTCAGGTGTGGCACAGGGCAGTTAGCTCGGAGCACTGCCAGGACGCGTGTGCCAATGTTCCCGTTTTTCCCGATCCACAGAGCAAACAGCTGTTACTCACACTTTCTATTCTTCAGCTCAAACTGCACCCGTGCTGCTGAAGCTTCAATCCTTATGGTCAGCAAGGCAGTTAAAGCCACACAAAGCAGGCTAATGYATGCCTAACTAAACGCCGTGCACAGACATATCCAGGAAAGAGGGATGACAGAATTTTTTCAAGTCCTAAGCTCCATCTCATGATGCAGAAGTATTTTCAGGACAGAGCTGCATTAGTTTGCTCCTAAAGCTTCAAAGGACTAAGCACAGAGCTGAAGAGCTTGTGGTCGAATAAATTTCAACCAAATGATTCCAAACAGAAAACATTTCAGGCAAGTGCAAAAGGAGAGYAAGATGGAAAAAGCAAGAAGTTTACAAGCAAGCACGGTGAGCAAAAAGAAATTTTGCAAGTTTGTCATGGATATAGAATTCAAAACATACACTTTTTTATGTTAAGGATATCCCTAATGGCACTGAGAAAGCTCCACTGGAGCCCAGGCACACTCCAACAGACAACCCCTCTTTGCAATTATGTCAGGTTTTATACATTAGCATAACTGGGAGGACAGATGAAAAKATTAAGAGTATGTCACAAGAGCAGGGAATGCAGCACTGTGAGACATGGCTGGCAATCATAAGAATAAAAAAAATATCTGGGAAAAAATAAAATTTGTAGAAATCTGGAAACAGATGGTACACAGGTAATTGCATCACTTTGCTAGAAGGAAGAAGCGAGTCCAGATCYCTCCAAACAAAGCAGAAAACCTCCTATGGCTTAATTTAGCATGAATATCTAAATACAGGTTTGAGAGAGACKGAAGACAAAGCAGTAAGAACTGCTACTCTGATTTAATAGGGTAAAAAAATAATTATAATATCTAAAACACCTTAAAACTAATAAATTCAATAAAAAGCAGTTTTCCATTGGCAAAACAAAAACATAAATGCAGGATCCATTCAGTTTATTACATAAGAACATTGCATTCAGAGGAAGAGTAGATTTTCAACTTTGGCTCCTGTACCTAGTACCAGAAAGAAACATCCATGGATCTGGACTCAGAAAAGCTCAGTGCTGCTTCATCGTTTGGATGAGAAGAGTTCTGGGTTTTTTAAACCATTCAGGTTTGGTCCTAACTGTTTTTATTGGCAGTCATAGCAAAACTCTTGTTGCAGGAGCATAATTAAAAGTAAGGGAAGGGAAAAAAGAAAAAACAACAAAACAACAGATCCCCAGAATATCAAATATTCCTCTTGAATACAGCTCTCAAAAGAAAAGGAACATTTATGATAAGTTGCTTGTCTCTCTTTAAAGCACAAAAATTCACCTGTAAAAACAGACATATCTCTGAAAACATTGGACTGAAACCCAGGTTGCTGGCACTAGCAACACAGCCTGAAGTCTCCAAAAAAAGATAGGTTACCTGCTCAATGTGTGAAAAAACACACTTTGACTTCTGCCATAAAGACTATAACCTTTGGCCATTCCATTATTWTAATAATGGTGAAAGCAGATAAGAGGAAACAGGCACGTCAACACAAGAAGGGCAGAGGTGCTGGGAACCAGGTTTTCCTGGTCCTAATCYGGCTCTTGTCACCTACATCAGCAAAACTGCAGCTCTGAGACCTTCCACATGGCTTAATTTTGACCTTTACTAAGCTAACARCTACTATGCTAATGAATATTGGCTGCCTGGTTTGCTTGCTTGCTCCCAGTACAACCACTCATTTGGAAATGGGCTTGTAAAATTGCTAATTGTTTCAGAGTCAGGCAAGCAGAGTGCTAACAGGTTTTGGCCATCTCTGTCTTCCACATATCCATGCCGGCTATTTGCTAAAAAGGAAACCAGATCCCCCGAATGATCCCCGAACTGTGTGGTAAAAGGCTCTGACTTTGTTCTTTCACAGAGAATAACCTTGCTATCTAGCCCAAGCCAGARCAGTCTTGGAAAGGCTCTTTTCTCTCCTTTTTCTAACTCCAATTGTTCTCTAAGAAAGTCAGCATAACGCAACCCAATCTCATGGCATTAGACACAGCTCTGCTAAGCAACACTCCTCCAGAAAAAAAGRAACAGAAGAGGAAAAAGGTCAGCTTGTATGTGCATATTTATGCCATTCAAACTGGCGTGCATTTTTATTATCTATGATCAAGCTTTTTTTGCTAATAACTCAACAAATAAAGAKCTGAATGCTCCCATTTTTCCTACCGTGTTAGCCTGTTGTGTGAGGAAAGCTGCATCAACAGTTTTCCATCCTACTCTGTCTCTCTCTCAGCACTCGGAATAAGCAAAATTTTTTTTCTCCCCATCACAAATGCGAATAAAGTCAGGGCTAGCTTTGCTGCCACCTATTTTAAAGAAAGGGAAMAGGATGCTTTAGGTACTCCATTCAATACTTTTAGTTATGGTATTTCTTCTGAATTACCTGTACGACTTTTGTACAATCAATAGAACCAAGACATGCAGCTACAGAATAATACATTTTAATTTTTTTTAATCATCTTTTTAACAACCAGARTCTTACCAAGCTATTTTTTATCTACACTCTTGGTATCAGTAACTGCAGATGTGCATGCTCAACAACTACACAAAAAAAAAAGTTTCAAGCATTCAAATCCTTAGCTGGCATAAATATGCAATCATTTTAGAGAAAGTGACTTTGTGCCATGCCAGACCTGAAAGAAAGTGAGCAGAGCCCCCAGCAGCCTCAGATGATTGAGGCAAATACCTTATGTACAAAATGTGTTTTACTAAGCAGAGTCAACCCTGACTCTAGCTCCTCTCACAGGAGTCAYGGAGAATAACCAGCCTCGGAGAAACATGAGGATGTTTTGTCAGCCATGGCCTCTGGACTTATTTCAGGATTTGGTGTGTTGCCCAGCCCAGAAGACCTATATAAACACTGAGGGTGCCTGCTTCAAGGTTACTCAAACAAAGGGGTAGTTTGAGTCCCTCTCTGCTCCCTTCTGTCATCATCTTTGTGCTGGCACCAGGGCTCACAAAGCTGTGAGAAGACTCTGAATATAGGATGCTGGGGTGAAAAAAAAAAAAACCAACAAAAAACCACCAAGCAAAAAGGAGAGAGTTTGTTCTGGATTAGTCACCCTGGGTTGGTGAACTCCAATGCCAGCAAAAAGGATGAAACRGGGAGAGAAAAGAAGAGGCAGACTAGGGGGAATGAAGTAGGTCCATTACTAGCTCACTGGCAACCTTCAATTACTCTGGATTAAAGTTCTGGAGAAACCACACCCTAAGAAAGGCTGTGCCTGCATGGTGCAATGCACATAATAAACACTAGCAGAGCTGATCATGTTTGGCCACAGATGGATGAGTTCAGTACCAATCCTCCTTCTGCTCTGTCTCTGTGAGTCTAATTCTGCCAGGTGAACTCACTGGTGAGACAACAGGCCTGCRGAGATGAAAGCAAGGGCAGATTTGCTTTCTGAAACGTGTATTACACTTGATTAACAGGTGAGAATGCTTCAATCCAGAATCCACACAGAATATATGTTGTCACTTTGCTTAAGTCATGAAGGCTTATTCCTGAACCATAGAAGACAAGTTTACCCTCGTATAGAGAGGCAGAAGTTTAGCTTCACGAACACTGAGAAAATGCCACTCCTGGAACAAAAGCCAAAATAAGTTTACTGATCTTTTCTTAAGCTAATTCTGTAGCTCAGCATTTGACCAGGAGCTACTCTTTATACACACAATGATGGTGTATATCAAATTTGGTCAGATCAAGTCTTTGATCACACCAATAAAGCACAGAGTGGCGACTGGGTTTGAAAAAAAATTTAGGATTACAAGAAAGTTTTCTAGCAGCTGCCAGTGGCACACTGATTGACAAAAGTGCCTCTACCTCATTGAAGAGAGGTGTGAAGAGACCACTAAGAAACTTTCCACAGACCTGCTTGCACTGCTATGCAGCTCTATCCAGAGGAAATTTGGAACTAACATCCAAAAGATTACCACGACTCCAGGAAACACTAGAACCTCACATATAGCTGCATCCAAGGTGTTCATGTCATGTAACTATCATAAGGCTGTAAATTCTTCAGCACCAACTTATTGGGGGAAAGTTACTGTGAAGAGTTTTGGGTTAGCTGCTGGATTATTACACCCTAACCCCAAATTACAGCAAACTGTTATCTTCTGTAGTCCAGAGGCCAGCYGGCAATCCCTCAGAACACCTATAACAAGCATAAAAAACCATGACATTTTAGTATTTAATGCTAAGTATTCTCAACTCAACAGGTTCAACTTAAATTCTACCATGCAACACTTGTATTCCATGCTAGTAAACTTAAATCCCCATCCTTTTTGTTAAGGGTTGACTTCTAATTATTACCATAATCAGTACTACCAAATTATGATTAGGAGAAACAGGGTGCTTCATGTTGTGAGTAAAGGCATCAAACTCCTTTCYGTATCAAATACAGACCGTATCACATAACTCTGACATAAATTAAAATTCAAATTCCTCACAATGAAGACCCACCAACTCCATTTTCACCTGTTGCATACATCAGCAAAACACTGCAGAGTCCCAGGTGCTATTAATTTAGTTTAATATCCTCCTGGGTCATCACAGAATCACACACTGATTCGTGTTACAGCAAAGTGTCAGCACACATTRCTGCTCCCACTTGTTAGGGAAGCAGGCTGCGCCACAAGCCCCAAACACAAAAGCCTTTGCACTTAATGTTTACTACCATGACCCCCTTTCAAAACTGGTCGAGGCTGCTCCATTACAACAGCCTTTCGACAGCAGGCTTGACCATCTGTTGTTAATGGAACGTCCCCAAGACACGGCTGCTCTCTGCAGTACACGCACCATTACATTTTCAAAGGTGAAAATAAATTTTAATACATTAATCCACAGTAGAAATTTTCAAAGAAGTTCAGCTCGTTTCAGGCTTTAATTTAGAAGATGTTTACACCCCTCTGGCTTCAGCGAGGTCTAGTCTAACACACTTTAAATCAACTTTGATCCTTTAAGTATGTTTTTGTATGGACTTTGAAATCTCCAAGGCCAACAGCTTGTGTGAAAACGGGGCAGCCCGGGTTAAAACTAGGCAAAAATAGGGTTTAATATGAACTTTTAATTTAGAGTCAGAGTATCTTTCCAGGCATGTTTTAAGCATCTGGGCTGTTGGGCAGCGCCAGACTTTTGTAACAACAGCCTGATGATCGGTTGCAGCGCAGCACTCCAGACTTCACAACAGTCTGGCACGCAGCAGCATGATTTGTTGCATGCAACGGAGCCTCCTGCCCATCGCGAATGCAGCCAGATCGATTTTTTATTTACACACTCCCACCCATCACAAGGCCCTCCCCTTATCCCACCCCCGGGACTTTACAGGATTCACGGAGGAGAGAAGGGGATGAAMACCCTCCCGTTATCTTCTAGCACCCACCGGGGCTGGGAGAGGCGGCCGTAAGGTGAGCCACCCGCCGTGAGCGCTGCCAAGTCAAAGTCGCCTTGCTCAGGATAAGCTAAAATAAAATAACTRTTTTTTAAAAAAATAAGCACACGCAATCACTCCTCTCCCCCGCTACACACACAAACACTATCAGCCCCTTTCCGACKCGCCGCTACGCCGTAAACCATCCTCTGAGCCGCGCTCCGCACACGCCGAGCACAGCGAGTGGCACCACATCGGAAGGCAAAAACCCCCATAAAATAAGAACACRARCAAAAAAACRAAACAATAACGGAAACACCACCCCCCCTCCCTCACCCACCCACATCTGTGTTTCTCCTCTCGCCTTGTGCCGCCTGCTCCAAGCGGAGCGGGTACAAGTGGGAAGGCTGGACAGCTGCCCCCCTCCCCGCCTACCTCCCCGGCCGGCAGCCGCCGTCGGTCCCGAGGGAGCCGCCGCCTGCTCTGCTCCGCGATCGCCTCCGGCTCCGCTCCCGGCCCGACGCCGGCCCCGCTGCCGCTCCGGGAGCCCCCGCCCCGCAGTGCCTCTTATAGGGCGGATCAGGGCTGCCCCCGCCGCCACAGCCCGCCCCTTGCACGGCCGGGGCCGCCCAGCGCGCTGCTTTCCTCCTCCCTCTGGGGTCTTGTCCGCTTCGCCTTTTCTCTTTGCTCTTTTCTCTGTTCTTTTTCACCTCTCCTCTCCTCYGCACCCCATTATTTGTTTTATTTTCCCTCGGCAGCGCTGCTGTTGGGGTGTYGGGGCGGGCGCGGGTTTTGGATGTGGGCGTGCCCAGCGCAGCCAAAAACAAACCGCAGGCATGGGTGGATCCGCCCCGGCCTCGCACGGCGGGACAGCCCTCGCTGGGCTCCCCGCACTCGCTGCTTTTTGTGAAGCTCCGCGCTCCCAGGTGCGCCCAGAATCGTCGCAGCCCCTCGCATTGCGTCCTGCGCCTACCCCCGGGCGTCCATTCCCRAGGATAGGGATAAGGAAGAACAGAAAGCCGGGCACGGAGTTACCTGCGAGGTGATGGTGCTCCAGCCGCCCCCTCTCCAAGCCTGCCCCGCTCCGAGCATCTCCTGAGCTGAGCCGGAGCAAACTGGGCAGACCCGTCCTCATCTGTACAGCTGCAGGGTGTACCCAGAGCGTTGGCCTGAAAGGAATCAGTCAATAATAAACACCTTCAACAGGACCAGACGTCCTGTACTCCGTGTCACGTATGGCAATAAAAAGGCAAAGAACTGTGAAAAGTAWCGCTTGGGTATATAGGCACAAATAAGGATGAATTAGGTTGGGTTAGTTTTTGGAGAAAATTACARCTATTCGCAAACTTCATAGAAACAAATCTCAATTTATTTTCAACAGTTCACTCTGAGTAACTTGAGTAGCTCCAAATACAAAATCTAAAAATGATAGTATGTTTTACCTGCCAGAGAAATGGCCTGGTTTTGGCAATTATTGTCTGGTGACTGAAGATGTCCTCCCAAATGATGTGCTCCCTTAGAAACCACCCCTCATGCAAACCCTTCCAAATTTTTTGCTCGTTACATGGCAGGAGCACTGTAAAATCACACAGTGCAATTTGTGAAAGTATAGCATTTTCAATGCATAAACTGCTCTGTGAATTAAAACAAGTAAGGCATAAAATGCAGGCAACTCTAAATTATGGTTCCCTTTACAGACATAACACACTGCCATTGCTCTTTTGCAGTGAAGTGGTTGATGTTATCATTCATGCTGCTAATGCTTTGCCTTACTGTGAGCAATCTCGATGATACACGGTTACTGAGGGAACCGTATCTTCGAGATTCCTGGCTTTTATTTCCATGCTCAGACTACCACCGTGCCATTTTTTCAAGTGGCACAGAAATACAAACACCTGAAAGCAAATTCCAGAGAGCCTAGGCAGATTGTGATCTGAAATAATGCACTGGAGTATCATAGATAGCAGTAAATATTCAAATTAATAATGCAGACCCTTCTACACTGAATAAAAGATGACACATTCATTTTCACAGTGACCCTAGCTCCTCTCCTTAGTTGCATGCCAACATCTCACAAAGGGCTGGACAAAATGAAAATGCTCCTGATTCTGACCACCATTTTCCCCAGTGTAACTGTTACATAATGCTATTGACTTCAACAGATTCACTCTATTTGTACCTTAATCTGGTTGTAAAACTGAAATAAAAATAAGGTCTTTATTTAGTGTATAAATGCAGCTGTGTATTTTTCACCATATACCAGAGCTTGCATTTTACACACTTCCAAACATTGCTGGGTTGTAATTTTACATTCTAAAACAAAGAATTTCTGCATGGTTAGTCAGAACAAAGGGAAAAAGAGCACATTTAGTTTACAATCAACAAAACATTATGCCCCATCCCACATAAAAAGGAGTTTGAAAGAGAGTGGGTTATACCGGATGTAATTTTAAAAAGAATTAGTGATTTAACCTTGGTGGAAACAGAGCTATGTCAATACTGAGGAGCTGACAATTGCTGTGCTACTGATGTCTATTTAAACCTAGGTTCCTCTAGGAAAGTGTGAGTTTTTGCAACATCATCAGGAGGCTGGATTTTTTTAATTCTGGAAATTGGAGCCAACCGTTAAAACATTTGAAAAACATTTTCCAGTGAGACAGCTAATACACAGCTCTTCATGAGAAGTGAGTGGATTATTTGATTTCATTTGTTCTGTTAAAGTACCTGTGGGATGGTGGAAAATCTCTGTGCACCACTGGGCATAATTTCTCCAGTTTTGCATCTCCTTGGGGTGTGGCAGTGATGTGAGGTCACTGAGGGACAAGGACCGGCAAATGGCACAGGATGTCAGGGGAAGGGGGCACAGTTAGATCCAAAGAGGAGACTGTGCAAAAAGAAGTCAATAGCCACACTGCAAACAGTTTCTAAGAATAACTGGTCCTACGTTTGGGTGGCTTGAGATTTCAGGGTAGATGAGCACATGTGACTCCTATAGATTTCTTGGAGACATTTGTACCTTCCCATTCCTGCATGCACAGCAAACATGCAGGCTTCTGTATCCTGTGGAAGGCTTGGCAGGTCTTTGCAGATAAAGCAGTCTCACATGGGAAATCCTGCTTAATTTAATTTATTGATGACTAGCACAAAATTTTGACTACTGATTCAGATATGGAGAGGAAAAAAGGCAGACATTGACAAACACTTAGGGAAAGRTTTTTCTCCTTCCTTCCCAAGCTTCAGCTACACACATCTCCTATCCCTTCCTGGTCTCAACATCCCTTGCTTTCAGCTGGAGTTATGGTCAGTCCCTTCGTCCCAATTCCTTCTGCGAGGCACTGGGCAATATAGGGCAGTTGGGGTCAGTATGTAATGGTTCTTTCTGCTGTTCCTTGATTCTTACTCATTTTTCTCCACTGCTTCCTGCTTTACTGTTCCTCTGCTTCCCAGTGAGTCCTCCATGTGCCGAAGTTCTCTAGAGGGTGTCCCTTCTTTGGCATGGAGTGGCTTCTTCCAATGCTGTGTCTCTTCCTTCCACATGTCTCCTCTACCTCACAGATATCCTCATGTTTTCTCCAGGGTCTCCTGTCCTAGGGGCTGCTCTTTTTGAAAAGTGTTTCAGCAGAGGTGCCACATGCTGCTCTCACCTGGCTGAGGTTTTGGCATGCAGTCGGTTGTTTCCATCCCTTTCAAACTGGCTGACAGCAGCTGTAACTGGCACAGAGGAGCTCACGGCCTCTTCCCTTGCAGCTCCCATTACTAAAGGCCTGCCCGATATGCAGGTCGCTCACATGCACTTTCAGACAAGACCTGATCCTTTCACTCTTTCCCAAAAGCTAATCTTCCCCTAAACCCATTCCCTCATTACATTGGGCTTGAACAAGCATCCCACAGTAGGGTCCAAGGCTGGGTGGAAGGGAAGGCTGCAGACCTGCAAAAGGACTTTAGCTGTACCAGTTACTGAGGTCAGAGGATATGTAGATTGCTGCTCATGGAAAAGACATTATGTAGTGGAATGAAGGGGTGGAACTGAAAATAGGAAAACACGCTGTGTTCTCACAGGAGGAAGTGAGGAGGAAGTTGTTTCTTTGTACTTGTAACTTCTACAAGGCAAAACACACCATTGTTAACTCTGCAAGACTGATGTTTCCTAATGTCAGGATACTACAGAAGGCTGTGGGCTTAGACAAGAACACCAAGAAGTCTTAGTATAAACCAAAGGTATCTATGACAGATTTCAGCAATAAAGAAAGCCACTTTTTAATACAATTTTAGCAGTCAGCTTGTAAGATAGCTCMTCTGGAAATCCAAGCTCTTTTTAGCCCTAGATGATCTAATTTGGACTAAGTTCAAAAAGCAGGAAAGATAGTATATTAGCAATACTTCCATTTAAAAAATAAAAAAAAACTTCTTGAAGATCTTTGCTCACCTCTTTTTTATTATTTGGCATTCTTGTCGCAGAAACATAGCTTCAAGATTCCTCACTCTTTTATCTTCAGACACACACTGAAGATTCATCTGTATCTCAAGCTTCTGTCCTAACTTGGTTTACTTTTCTCTGATTTGAAATATCTGAGTCAGAGGATGGCGACAGCTTTTGTAAGATCTTCTTGGAAGAAGCTTCCTAAATTTTAGAAAGAAATCATTGCATTTTTATTACTTTATAGAAACCTAGGCTCTCACTGAATAKCCTAGCTTTGATTTATATTACCTAATGAGAGTGTCAGTCACTCCAGCCTGGTTTACAGCTCAGTGAGCACAGGTGACCACATCACGCTGTTTACTGCAACCTTCCACAATCACTTTCGTGCCATCCTTTCATTTACAGAAAAAAAAGTAGGTAACAGAGTTCTGTTTAATTAATGCACCTGCAAAGAAATAGAAGGTTTAAATACATCCTCCACTGTGCCCTGCAGTGGGGAAGTAGTGAAGTGCTGGTCTGTACCATGTGAAGAAGTGAATCTGGGAAACTGCTGCCTTCCAATCTAAGAACATTGCAGGCCTGTCCCAGTGCATGATGGGGACAAAAGAGCTTGTGTTCATCCTCTCCATCTTTCAAGATAAACATAGGCTTCAAACTGGCAGCAGTCATTAATAAACTGGCTCTATGTCCTTTAAGAAAAATATAAATATATTGTAGCTCAGCTATGAGTGAGCCACAGTTCAAGTAGTTATGATAAACACTTCTTAATGCTATCTTGTGTTTAAGAAGAGTGATTTAAAAGCCATCTCTCATGTGGGTTAGTTGCCAGATGACTGATGTAATTTTAAGAAGAGAGACCCTTGTCACAAGCATTGCCTTGCCTTGTAATTTCTCACTAACACTTAACATTAAGTATAAGTAAAATTGCATCTGCATTTAGCTATAAAAACTAGGGTGCTGTGAAGCTCACAGCTTACAAAATTACTACTTTTTAGACATAAAATACATATGCAGCCAAATACTTAGGTGGTAAAAATTCTTTGACAGAAATAAACYGATTTTCCCAACCATGGACCTAACCTATAGTTTGAAGAGCAAGAAAAATGTGTAGAGTTGCCAATTAAAAYACTGGAAGTTTATATTAGGTAGTGATTTTAATTTGAAGGAAGTTTTTTCTTTTCTCAGATTCCCCAGAGGTATACTTTGTAATGACATGCRGCATGAATGTATTTTTAATGTTTCACCGTTCCTCTGTGCTATTGCCTATCTTCTAAAAATTATCCAAGAAACAGGACTTCTGCAGAAATGTTTCAGTGTGCATTACACACGCATTGCCACACAGGGATACAGGGATGGGCTGGCCTGCATGGGCCAGGGTTTCTGAGCAAGCCATGGGACTGGATGGATAGCCATGCAGAATGTTGAAGTTCAATGTGAAAAGCTTCCAAAATTCTGCACTTCATCTCCCATCTGGAATAAGATCCCCAGTGCATGGAACAAGGAAGCAAAAATTAATCACAAAACAGAAACAAAGCCTAGTAGACCTAGAACCTGATCAGATGCAAAGAAAGCCAAATAAAAGGATGCAGTGTGTTTTCATCCAACCTCAGTTTAGATATTGACGGACAAATCTTAGTGGATCAACCACTAGTCTTAGTGGATCAACCACAAATCTTAGTGGATCAATCACCAAATTAAGGCCTTGAGATGTAAGTTAAAATGGTCATTACCAAAATTTCCTTGAGGTCAGCCAAATATCATTCCACATAAGTTGGATTATTTCCATTTCTTGCACTTGAAAAAAAAAAAAAAAAAAAAAAA
>NW_026623247.1:4584711-4603123 GCF_030028575.1 Malurus melanocephalus | reverse complement strand
AAGAAAAAAGAAGGCCTGTTACGGTCCTTAATCAATCCTCATGGAACTCAATGCAACTTCTTCCTGAATTAGGACTTCTACACTGAATATTTTACTACAAAAGCTTCAGCCTTTTATATAAACAGATAAACAGTGTATATTTGAGTGGCCCAATTAAGTCAGTGGAGATGTGCAACTGGGATTTTGACTGCATGTGATAGCTGCAGATTCAAATGGAGATAAAGTCCTGATTAACAGTCCCTGATTAATAAAACTTCTTTCACCCTSGCTTTAGAGCTACAGACAACAACATTCAGTGCAAATCTTAGTGGCAAGAGGATAAGTTTTAGGAAGTGATGTTTTTCCTTTGCTAGATAATGACATTCCAGAAGGGAAGAAAATGCACCATCATGTGTTTAAAACCAGCCTGTGAACCAGATGGAAAGACAGGATGGAACCAGTCTTGTTGCCTGCTTCAGAGGTAGCCTGATCAGAGGCCATGGAGCACAATGTGCTGTTCCTCACCTCCGGTTTTAAAAGTCAGACTCAGAGCATGCTATCCTCAGGCCCTTGAACCTTTTATTTACCCAGACTCACTGCAATACACAGTGAGCCTCATGGCCTCCACACAAGCAAAGCTGTGTTTTTAGGCTCTCCAGCAGCTTCCCCAGCTCACACTGTATCCCATGTGGGGCTGGAAGGGTGCCWCAGTCGTTCTGACAGCATCTCACATAATTGCAGAATGGGTCGGGTAGGAAGGCACCACTGGAGGTCATCCAGTCCATCCTCCCTTGCTCAAGCAGGGTCCCCTCCATCATGTCATTTGGAAATGTCTCCAGATGCCTTCTGAATACCTCCACAAAAGGACTCTGCAACCTGTGTCTGTGTTTGAGAAGGGAGGACAAAGGCCTGTTATCCAGCATAAACTACAGTACCCTCAAAGACTCACCCTTTTTTTTTTGACAAAACTGTACCCTCCTCTCTTCCAGTCTCTGGCCTCTACTGAGCTCATGAGTACTAAGCATTACTGAGCTTTWCTGTGTCCATGCTTACAAGCAGTAAGGAGGAGAGAAACACCTCTTTTACCCTTCCTCTTTATGCAAAAAGAACTGATACCAGGATTTGCTTTTSTTCTCTTTAAACATCCAGAGAAACACGTTCAGAAAGTGAGCTTTAGGGGTGTCTCTTCAAATCTTGAGTTTCTGCAAACATCAAGACAAGCCCATAATGCAGAWTGAAGAATCTCTATTCAAACCCAAAATTTTCCAGAGCTACTTAGAACTGCTAGCTGACTTCCACGCTTAGAGACCTTCAGTCTGCTCTGTAGAACCTAATTTGTTTTCTGCTCACTTGATTGCTCAGCTTGGGGTTCTCTTTGCACTGTTGTTGTATATAAAAAATCAGGCAGCTTTGAGTTCTGCCAGCTGTTACATTTTGCCACATTGAAATATCTGCACTTTCTGAATATTTCCAGCACYTTTATCAAGGCAGTCGGTTTGACCTTTACATTCTTTAGCTGCCTGCAGGCATCCGGGGYTGGATCTAGGGTGTAGACAGCTTGCTCTGCAGACACAGTCCCGTTCTTGGCTTCAGAATGAGCCAGTTCCTGCTTCTGCTGTTTTGTCATTATATGAAGAACAGGTAACTCTCTCTGTGTCTGTTAATTATCACTCTAGCATCTGCAGGAAAAGGACAAAGTCAAATTTCATGTTCTCTAGTGCACCCTCAGCCCTCCCAACCATTACTGTGTGACCTTGTGAGGTGGTAGGAGAGACTAAACTGTTGCTGCCTTTAGCCTGCCCCCAGTGTTGTTGCCAGAGTCTGTGCAGTCACTAGCCAAGATATCAACAAACTTTCTGAGGATTTGATGGAGTCACAGTCTATCGGGCCTTTCCACCGAGGTCCCAGTGACTAAGCCATGTGCTTTCCATTCTTGGGCAGTTTCCTTCTTTTTACCATGAAATGCCCAAGTGAAATACTGTCTCTTGATTGTCCAGCATCCAAACTCACTGACTTCAGTATCCAGATCCTGTCTCTCCTTCAACAGATGATTTTTCTGATTCTCTGCACCTTAGAAGACCTTCTTCTCTCTTTGATGCTTTTTGCTTCAGCCTATTCCCACTTGTCCCTGTTTGGAGAAGGACTAAACAACCAACCTCTATTTGTGTGCCCTCATGTCTTTACACAATTGTTTTAACCTGAGGCACACACTCCTGGACATGCTAGCCAGAACTTCTACAAAAAGTAGTAATTCTGGGGCTTCTTATTTCTCCAATTAGCTGTTTCCCTCAATTTCTTAACATCAGAGTATCACTTATAATAGTACAGGAATTAGCTGTCTCTACTGACTCTATGGCCTTAAAAGGAAAAAAAAAAMCACTGATAATTTTTTCCCCCAAGTTAGGATCCACTAAATCAGGCTTTTGCCAGGAAGTCAGTGAAATATTTTCTTTTTCTTGAGAAAAGCAATGTCTTCAGCATTAGCTCCATCAGAATTACAGACCAATGAGATACCTGTTTGCTTTTTTTGTTAGCTGTAAAAACTTGTTCACTTTCTTATTGCTCATTCAGGAAATAATTTTATTACAATTGCTGTATTCTGTGATCTCTGTCTAGGCTGGTCCCTAAGCTTCAAAATTGACATTTATATCTTTCCAAAAGAAGTTATGATTGGGGACATCTTTTTGACCAAGATTTCCAGGACTCCTCTTTGGTGGTGGGGAATCTACTGAATCATTGTACCCTGTCAGGAAGAAATCTGCAGCGAAAATGATTCCTAGCAATCAGCCCAAAACTATTAGTTTTCAAAAGAGATATATAAAGGAATGGAAAGCATGAGAAAACTGGGTATATAATGTTAAGAGAAGGGGATGCAGACCATACAAAAACATGCAAGACAAGTTTTATTTGTATTATTTATGTTCTCCCAAGATTAGCCATCAGATAAACAGGCGTTCTGTTCAAGCTTTGGCATATTTTACTTCCTTTATTAAAATCAAAGAAATAATACCTTGACAAATTTTTGGAATCCAAGTGCCAGTAACAGTGTTACCTCATTAGAAGCTATTCAAGAAAACTATATATGAAACCCATACAATCTCACTTCTGCAAAAACACATTTTTCCATTAGTGCCCTTAATACTTTATATGACATTTGGTGTGCTAATCTTAGAGAGATAGGAGTTAATATAGCTTTGTATAGCTTTCAATATAACTTCGGTGTTCACACACATGTTTAACAYGTGACTGTAACTGCTTTTAGAAATTAATTAGTTGGATTTTATATCTCTTCCATTCCTGCAGGATTCTATTCCCTCTAAACACGCACTGTTCTGATTAAATGGGTGTTACTTCAGTGGTTCAAATTCAAATACAGTTTCTTCACAGAGTATCTGTCATGTCGAACCAGGCCCATCTCATTGTTACCAATTTATTTTCCCCATTCCATTACTACTTTTTGGTTATTAAAAGAAAAGAAACTACATGGATTCCTGTTAGCATACAGAAGGGTTTTCATATGTGAATGTTTATCATCCACAAACWCCTTCTACAGAAGAAGTTCCATCTCTTCTTCAGATTCAACCTGGTACTCATTGGGCTCAATGTATTTCTCTTAGGATAGAAAGATTCTATGCAGTTCACCTGCATGTTCTGCTGTCCCTTTAATACATAAAGGTAAAGCAGTTCACTGATTCTGAAAAGTAAACTAAGGCTGGATTTGAAATGCTGCTGAGTGATTTTAGTCCTCAGTGCTTGTCCCAAATTTTGCCACTTCAAAACATCCGTTCAGAGTTACAGGTTCAGAATTGCATTCTTGATCTCCAAGACTGCTTTGATAATGTTTGCATTTAGACGTTTGGGTTTCATTTCCCTATGTTATTTTCAGTTCCAGTTAAAGGCTTTATGAGGCTCTCACGGATGAGTACCTTTGAAGCTACCAGCAATCACAAGAATTTCTTCGGGGCACTCTAGGGTTACAGTTCTGGAGCCACAAAGTCTCACCTGCATTTTTCTTCTACTTCGACACATTGTGCGCAATGACAAGGGTGCTGTTTAAAGGTAATATTAATTATCTGTTTATACATTCTCCAGGATGCATTATAAATAAACCTCTGATAGCAAAAAAGCTTATRCAATGTTCTTCCCTGTGCAATTGCAGTTCAGACACACAAGCACATAACATTGCATAGATAATACTGCGCCCTGAATAGATTCCTGCATGTAAGATCATATGTAGCAATGGTGTAAAGTATTACAGCTGGGAAATCTYAGGCTGCATGGATAGAACAAATGTAGAAATAACTGGGAAATTCAATCAGCTTTTGCTGTCCCCTGAATTAACCTCTAAAAATGGAAGATGGGTTTTCTAGCAAAGTAATAATGAAAAAAAATCTGCTGTCTACCGAATGAATAAAGAATTTCTTACCCTAAGACGAGGTATAAAAGGACTCCATCTTCTCCACCTTCTTTGTTCTTTCCTTCCACTGCCCTTGCTGCCATGGTTTCAATGGAATTTAAAACAAACAAATAGGAAAATCTAGGAAGAGCAAGAAAGAAATGTGAGACAGGAAATGGGAAACGCATTAAGAMGACAAAGTGTTTGTTTTTGTATCAGCCACAGACCAGAGATTTCAGATAATAATTACCAAAGGTTTTTATCAGTTATGTCTAATTAGCTTGTTCTTCATTAGCTTGTTGCATGGGGACATAGAAACAGCAGTGATTGGTGGGTGCAGTGTGATCCTGCCTACACAAGAACAAACTTCCAGATGGGGGSAAGAAAAAAGTTCTTTTTTTGAGGGTTTCTTTGGATTGTTTTTTGAAGAGACCTGAGCATCCTCTATGCATTGAGCAGTTTAGCTATGTTTGCTCCTGAAGCTGAAGGCTACAGCTGGATTATAGCCCTTCTTTTAGACTTCCACTCTGAAAAATGGACAGCAACCTACACAGAATGACAGTAGGAAGCAGGAATCCATTCTTGATTTACACTGTTATCTTTRTGTTGGTGTATCTTTAATTCCCTCACTGTGTCAATCCATGGCAATTTTTCACCCTGCACTCTGAGGAAATTTGGCTAACTATTCTGCTAGGAAAAGTTTATGTTTAGTTGATCCTACTTTAGAAAAACATGGTGGAAAAAAATTTATTTCTTAAAGGATGTTCCCACAGTCTTTCCATGTCACTACCCCTGCAAAGGAACAGAGCATAACTATAAAGTACACCTGCACAGTGCTACATCACAATCACACTCAGCTGCACACACTGCCACAGGAGCTGGAGGAGGTGTCAAACAAACTACAGCACCATGGCTGGATGCCCTGTTCTCACAGGAAAATATGCAATTAAAAAAATCCTACTATGCTRTAACTGCTTGGAGGGGGACCAGCGGTCAGGAGTTCTGTGGCACCTCCTCCTTTTGCACCATATCTGCCACCTTGGGAATGTCAGAGTAAATCTACTGTTTACTGTGACTCCTACCAAAGTTTTATGCAAGCTACTGTAATTCAGGTTAAAATTTTCCAGCTGTACAGAAGTTACTGGCTCCCGCATCAATTGTAAYGGGTTCTGGAGACTTGAATGATCCAGTGCTGTTCACAGATGCTCTCATTCTTTTGATAGTTTACCTGTCATGCACAAAAAGCCCAGTTTGATAAATGGAATTCATCTGTTAGGTATTAGCAAGTAATAGAACTTAAACATACCTCTTTGTCACAGCAATTTCAGATTTCTTGCCCACCTATAATTTTAGAGAACATCCTCACTGGCCAATTTTCTGGCATGTGTATAAGATTTGAGAAAATGTGGTCTTGCATGCCTAAATTGTTAACTGAGGAAAACTCTGGTGAAGAAAATGTAAGGCTGTTTTTTTGAAAAACAGCARCTGACCCTRAAATTAGCTCRGTTGGTTAGGGCATGGTGCTAATAACAAAAAAGTTTGTGGGTTCAACCCCATARGGACCATTTATTCMGAAGTGTTGGACTTGATGATCCTTGTGGRTCCCTCCTCTTCCAACTCAGAATCCACTGGGAAGTAAACTTAGCTTTYAACCTGTGTCTTCAAATATCAATAGTAATATACATTGCACTTAATTTCATGTTCTATTATGCACACTGAGTTATGACAACAGCATGCAAATCCTGCATGCACTTTTTTTACCTGTACTGAGAATCTCAAAACTCTGATTCTTCCAGTCTTTTGTTCCAGGGACTGATCTGCAGTTTTTGTATTCACATCTTTTCACTTGCAGTCCCTGGCACCTCCTAGGTGGATGGAAACTGCCAGCAGCTAAGCTCTGACTTGCTGTTTGTATTCTGTGGAGTTTTGGCAGCAGTGGTGCAGACCAGATGGCAGGCTTTTCTCCTTTCTTTAAGATGCACAGACYGACGTGGAGCTTTGTATGACCATGAAGCAGAGGCTGAATTCAACCAGTACAGGAGAGAAGGGCTGCAAAGCAGCACATAAGGGACCCCATTTTTGACACTTCACAAATCACTATTAGTCACCTCTRAGTCAAGTTCCTCCCTGCTGCTCTGGATAAGAGAAGCAATTCTGGGRTATCAGTGGAGACCAGCTACAGACAAAGCCAAGTTTTGTTCAGCTTTATATAAACACAAAATAAAGGAAAGGACAAAAATCAGCCTTTGTTTTTCCTACAAAACCAAGTTCAGTTGCTAAATTACCRGTAAACTTCATTTCAACCTTTCATATGCATCAAGATGGTTGTGTTTTCTTCTAGTTGAAAGTAATAGTTTCATCAGCTCAAATACTCCTACTGGTTTATATGGATCTGCATTAGAGACCCATATATATGGATATAGTTTTGGGGCTCACATGCATATATTAAAGGGAAAGTCTTTTCAAATGTTTCTGTCAGACCAATCTAAGTGAAAAGCTTCCTTTTGCCACATTAAAATGGCATCCAAATCCTGCATGCCTATAGCTGAATGACAGTATTAGCTATGACTAAAAATTCATCTCTCATAGCAAAGTTTGTGCTCTTAAAACTTTTATAAGCTTAATTAATTACTCACATGTTTAATGAGCTTAAAATAAATGGATGACTCCTCATCTGTTGGTGTTACTGCAGCTATTCAAACTACCTGGAGCACATTGTTTTATCTCTTTTCTCTTGACGAGACTGGTTTCTAAATCCTCAAATCAGTCTTTATCCTGAGGAAAAATATACTATCAAAGCAAATATCAACAAGCTTCCATATGAACAGAGAGAGAACAACTAATATGATTCATTGTTTGTGGCGGTTCAGCCCTCATGCTCACTTACACTTTTCTCCTACCTTCTTTCCTGCAAAACAAACTTCATTTCTGCCTATGCCCAGCCTGTGCAAATATTCCTCACCAGTCAATAGCAGCACACAAAGCTCTGTGAAAGAATGAAAGCTTAAAGYTAAATCACACCATTCCAGACCAGTGTGAAAGCCTGGCTTATGTATATGGGGWGTTTACTTTTAGATGTCAGAAAATCACTGAATTGCTGGGACACGCTGCAAATATGTCTTAATTACTGTAAGACATTCCTCCATCTCCATTGACSATTATATTGCTGGTTTAAACACAAACTGACTTAGAGGCTATCCACACAASGAAGCTACTTTTTAGTAAGGAAAAAGGTACAGCTGAGTACTATTCTTCTGTGGGCACATTCAGTGTACGTGAAATAAACTACTGCTCATTCAAGTTTTAAGTGAATATTTGCTCAGGATTCAACCCCTGAAGACCACCTATCTCAATGCAGATCMGACTTGTGAGACCTAGAGAAGACAAATCATCTGAACATACTGCAATATGCACTTTTTAAAAAGTGATGAAAAAACGCTAGAAGAACACCATAGCATTTCTTCAAAATWATGTTTATTACCCATAGTAACCCATTTTTGATATATCTCTGCAGCTTGCCAAACAGCTGGCAGGTTGACTGCTTGGAATTGAACTCCTGAGCAGCCTTGGGCAAAGGCTCTTGCTGTATCACAGACACGCAGGAACACGCGARATGGATTCTGCTGTTAGCCAGACAGCTGTTAGCAGAACTGTTACTTTTTCAAAAGGAAAATGAAGCYTTGCTGATGTTTCATTTCCTTTTCCATGTTCTGCTGCAAAATTCACTGGCCTTCCACCATCTCTTGCCTAAAAATCACATTGCTTTTCTATTTTCAGCTGTTCTACCCATCAACTCGTCTCTTTCCTGTCCAATTTGATGYCCCATCCTTTCTGGCTTAACACTGACTAAGCCAGGCAGTTAAACCTTCCTGAAACATTACAGAGTAAGACCTGTACTCAGTAGGAAGGGTGTAGCATGGTCTGAAAATATCCCTCTTACAATTATATCTACAGAGTTAGTAGAAGTTACAGAGAAGTTTTCATTATTACCCACAGAAACACACACAATACTAAGACATGAACACGTTAAATTAGCATCAATTTTGACTTCACTTTTTTGGTCATTGCATACACACCTCAAGTGAAGTCTAGTTCCAACCCTAGACAAGCTGCTTAGGAAACAGATAAAAGCCAAGCTACATTACTCATATATATACACACCTCAATTACTGCTTCTTAAAACAGAGGTTTGGAATCATGAGGACAATGGTCTGACAGCTTCCAAGTATGTAGACTCAGATTTCATAAACACATTGCACATGGGGCTGCTTTTCTGACTGATCTGTAAGCAATAAAAGATAAAGCTTGATCTCCCTTGCCCCCACTAGACTGTGACTAGTACAAATTCCTAAAGAATCCCACACCTAGCCCCTGTGATTCTGGGATTTGYTGTGACCACTTCCCTGGGGAGCSTGTTCCAGTGCCCAACCACCCTGTGGGTGAAGAACCTCTCTCTAATATCCAACCTAAAYCTCCCCTGACACACTTCAGGCCACTCCCTCAGGACTGTCACTGGGTACMAGAGAGAATAAATCAGTGCCTGCCCTTCTTCTTCATCTCCCAAGAAAGTTTCTTCCTTGAGGCATATTCMGGTGAGGCAAGTTGTACTGGTACCAAAAGATCTCTGCAAAACTTTTCCCTTTTTTTATTTTCGGGAAGAGGATTTTGCCCTACATTCTGCAAAGTTCAAGGTGACTCCAAGAGGGACACAGCTGTAGAGGCTGCTTGTGTACTTTACCATGATTCTTCCTAGCATGTTAGAAACCAATTCAGAGAAATTGCTTCACTAGCAAGTCAAGAAAGCTAAAAATCACTCATGAATAGAGAACCTCTACATTGTTTATTAAATAGGATCACACAAGAGTTCAGAAGCCAAACCCAGAYTTCTTGCATCCATTTCCATTCATATATTTGTTATTAATATCAGGCCTGTAAAAATGTACACACTGCACCTTTCTTTTAGTGCCACTGACATCAGCACATTAAGACAATTCTCCTAGCCAAGACCCACGTCCTACACCTGAACTATATCAAGCACTGCATTTAAGATTCATGTATCTTATAATGAGGTAATGTAAAGGCAGGAATAATGTGTATCCCCCCTGCCATGACAACTGAATAGAAAAAGAGAGAGCATACATTAAACCTACAAGTGGTGTTTCTGTGGCATGGGCACTTTACCTTCATTTCATCTACCCAGTATTTCCTTTAGGAACCACTGAACTAATACAATTTCTGGGAAGGTATGATGAGCTGTGATGACTTCACACCAGTGTCAAGATGACTGAAATCAGGGAAACAAAGAGAAGACTTGAGACTATTTGATAAGGTCTGTATTGCATTGCCGGCTGCGGGATAAATTTAAAAAATGGAGGTTCAGCCAAATGATTCAGAATCTTATTCAGTTCAACAGTAAAATGTCCCATTTATGTTTTTTAATGGCAGTCAGGAAGAAGATTATCAGGTATATCCCATGCATTTCTTAACTCCTAGCATTTATTTATTGTCTGTCTACTACCTAGACTTCTCAACCTGCTGGGGTTGTGAAGTTCAGTCTCAGACCCAGGCAGAGGTTTTCAGTTATTGCTAACAAGCAACTATATTTAAAAAAAAAAGAAAAAAAAAAAAAAAAAAAAAAAAAAAAGAAAACAGCGTTTCTTTTACACAGAAAGAGTTGTTATTTACATAATGCCCAGAGCATGCTACAGGCTCCGAAGGGAAAGTTAAATAACCAACATATGATGTAAAGCAATAATCCTGCTCTTACTGTAATAAAAATCAATGTGCTTGCTTTCCTAGGCCACAGGGCTGGTCTCCACATTCATTTCACTACTGGACTAGCCATGTGTTTTTAAATTGCTATGCTGCAGAGGTTTATTTTGTTTTGTTTCAGTATTAAACYTCTCAATTCCTCAGCCAYAKAACAGGAAGAGATTATTGAGTTCAACACAGTTCTTGAAGTCAAAAAGAGTTACTTCTGCAATAGGAGGGCTTTTGTTCAGAGCACAAGGCTGTTTAGACAGCGTAGATCTGTAAGCTGTAAGGAACAGTTAGTGCCAGAGAAATTAGCTTGTTCATTGTGCTCATCAGTGTATGTTACCATTTTGGCATGAAAAAAGAAAAGCTGCACAGTATTAATAGAAGAATTATCTAAAAGGTAGGACACATTCATAGCCAAGCTTCCAGATTTCACTGTTATTTCAGATCTGKACAGTGCCAGTGATTGTGCTGACAAATCCCAAACAGTAGCTGGGCATGACCAAAAGACATTCCTTGAATGCTCTGCTCTCGCRATCGAATGCAAGTGCATGTGTGCCTGCAGGCTCTCAGTCTGAAGCATCTCTGTGCACACTGTGGGATGGTCTGAGCATTTAAAGCAAATTTAAAGGGAGCTCAGTTGAGAAAAGTTCACCAATTTCTTGCACATGTTCACCACATAGTTTAATCATTTGTTGGATATCCATTTGAAAACATAGAAATAGAGAACTCCTTTTTTCTGAAAGAGGAAAGCTAATGTTACAACAATTAACTTCCACTTACCTTCCTTTTGACTTCACATTCTTCATGATATTTTGCTTTATTATTTTACCTCCATCCTGATGCAAAAGCATTAATTATAATTTCTTTTATTACATGTGATAGTTCCCAAAACACATTCTTTTGTTTGTGCTATGGTAATGYATAAGACTTCCAGCTAGTAGTCAGGTACTGCATAAGCACCAAATATGAAGAAAGTTATTATAGCATATAAGAATTATTCACAATACCTGAAGCACTATATTTCAGACTGTGAATTTTATAAAAGATTAAGTCCCTTTAGTTCCATACCCAGTCTCATATCTTTCATTAAATCATTTCAGAAATCAATTTATAAAATCCCAGTTACATGACTGAAATCTTAATTTCAGCCTGGAGAGATTAATGGGGATATTCCTGCTAACGAGGAGAAAAATCTGACCAAAAAAAAAAATCTTACATTTGAGGTAAGAATGTGCCATTCTAGTTCCTAATGCTAAATTCCTAATTCCCAAAGGGAAGCTGAAAATGAACACTTAAGGATCCTAACTGATGTGTTTACCGTACGGGACTTCTACATGAGATATAATTGGAGTTCTTGCCTTTATAGGCCAGATAACGAATATTCCATTAAACAGGGCTCCAATTACACTTGCAAAGAACTGAATTGGAAATCGGTGCTATTTTTAAAGACAATGCAGTTTACAATAAAATTCCAGCTCAACTGGCTTAGTTTCCAAGCTGATGAGACATGTCCAGTCTTGTCAGAAACACCACAGGGACATGAGCTTTCTACCAGTGGGTATAAAATATCCTTCCCAAGAACAGCTCTCCTATGGTTTAAGCTGTCCAAATTAGAAATGTAAAACCATGTTAAAATACAGTAGGACAGGAATTATATTTGAAAATGCTGTGTGTCTATCTGCTTTCAACACTGTGAGACAGATTAGGAGATGCACTTGCCTGAAGCACAACATTTTCCATTGCAGCAGTCTGAGATTTCTAGCTACGAGTCTGAGTCACCACTGAAGCGACACAAGGAGGGACAAAGATCTGGAGGGACAGAAGAGTAAGGGCAGATGCAAGGAAGAATGGAAAAGAAGCACAGAAAATATAAGCACTCACAAGTCCAGATTCAGAAGACAATCCATGACAAACAGGGTCTTTTGAAAGAGACTACAATAGCAGCTCTGGTATGCTAATCTTCAAAAGATTGTTTTATCTACACCAACTTTAGTTTGTAATTCTGTCCTCATAAGCATGCTGCCACTTCTTTTAAAGTGTAAAAACTGTTTCTTTGCATGTATACATAAACCCACAGCTACTACAAAATTCAGGAGACAATAAAATTGTCTGAATAATTGTAAATAAGGTATTCTCAACATCCCACTAGAAAAACAAAAAATACAACTTTGGTGAACTTTGTATTCATGAGGAAGTCAGAAGATTCACTTTTATGTGTAATGGGCCCCCAGACAGTTCACTACTTAGTAAACAACAATTGTGCAGTTTCCCTTAAAAAGCCCTGAAGTGAAAGAAAACAAATGCAGGTGGAAAATCTGCATCAACAGCTGCAGGCTGGGGACGGGAGGGGAAAATAACTTCAAAGACTGTAGAGCTGATAGAATGGTTACTTTCCTACCACTTCCCTTCATTTCCTACAGTAAATCAAAATATTKGTTGTCATTTTATTTGTGCCGTTTTGTAGCACAGGAATGACCAGTGAAGGTCTTCATTTGGCAGCCTGGTAACAACAGAGTACTGAGAGAGAGAGAAGCCAATCAGTGCTTTAGAAGTGGAGAGAAGAAAGTCTGTAAGTGGACAGTGGGTGGGATTCCAGTGAAAAACACAGCAAAAAAGCCTCACAAGAGGGAGGGAAAACATTGGAAGCATTTATAGATAATCACAAAGCTGCTTCTAAGATTTAGGTGACATTTTGCATCTTTACTATTTAATTTTATATTGCTGTCCCATATCCTGGTTTCTGTGAGTGTATGTCACAGCATAAACAGCTAAATAGAAGCAATCTGTACCTCATGAAAAAATAAAAAAATATTATTTCATTTCTTTTGTAACTATTTAATGACAAACTGTACTTACATTTTCTTTATGGAGTGGTGTACAACAACTGTGAATGTGTTATTATGTTACAAACTCTTGCAGCATTAAATTTCCTTCAGTTTGGTCAAGAGACCAAAAGAGGACTGTTGTGTTGTGCTTTGACSGTTTATCCTTCTATTAAGATAGTTAAAAGAAAAAGATAATTAGTGTGACAGAAAAATCTACAAACATTCCTGAAACTGAGCTAGAAACCCCCCTGGATAATCCATATCTTCATTTCATAGGCCATGTAGGGTCACGTTTACCATTCTTCACAGCAGTGTCCTTGAAACAAAAGTGGGAACAGCCGTGTTGTAACTAGACACAACACAAAAGAACAAACTCCTCACCTGATTTTCCTTGCTAATGACCACAGGGTAAATTTATGGAATTAATACAAAAGGCTAAATTGAGAATGGATAAATCTTACCTAGATGAAGTATGTATTTAGGCCTTCCAAAGCACAAAATCCAACCCAGCTGCAGGATTCACATGTCTGGTAATGTGTAATGGTAATGTGTAAACACATYACAATGTACTTATTTTAGCTGTTTTAAAAATTGCTGTGCATGCCTCACCACTGTGTTTTAACACTGTAGAGATATCCAGCTCTTACAGATCGAGCAAACAATTCAGTTTGCTCCTAGAAAAGAACACCTCAGAAAAGTATTCCTTTTATTGTTTTCTCGGTCTTATACTGCAAGCTCAGAAAATAATGGTTTTGTGTTGGTCTGGAGGTTTTGTAAGTCTCTTTTGAGCACTTATGGTTGATCCAAGATAAAAATTCTCAGTAGAAGTAATCCTTTCATGCTAAAATTCATACAGTATTGCTGCATGCTTTGTGCCCAACAGAAGACCCATTCAGGCAGCGTTACCACCGGGACTACTGAAAACTACTTTGCAAGGTAATTGTGGGGCAGGACGGGCTTGCGTTACGATTTTGCTAGCAGCGTTTAAGAGAAATGCACAAGTATGGTTTACAGGATCGGAGGCGCTCTGCAGGAGTGGAAAGAGAGCGGCGCGGGCGGCGCACACCCTGCGGCAGTGACCGGCAGTAACCCCGCTCTCAGCCACCCTCGGCGAGCAGCGAAAACACGCGCTCCCCTTGCCAGAGCTTGGGATGAGCAAGCTCCAGGGTATCCACAGCGCGAGTCCGGGGAGCACACAACCCTTCGGCTGCAAAACAGGCTGTTGTGGTGGGAGCAGAGCGGGAGCCGAGCTGACAAATGTAACACGCRCTGCTGCCTGCTGCAGCGGAGAGTACGAGCCCCTACTAAGTGACACTGCCACCTGCGTGGTGTCCCGGGGGAAGGGCTGAGGGCTTGGGGGGCACTGGGGCAGCAGATGGGCTCGGGCTGTGTGGCCGAGGAGCAGCTGCGGGAGCCGGACTCGGCGCTAGGGCAGCCTGACCGGCAGTAACCCCGGCGGGAGCGCCGCCGCCAAGTGGGTGAAAAGTAACTCGGAGTCATCGCCCGCGGGAAGCGCTTCCCCCGCCCCGCCTGGCCCGCGGGAACGGGGGGGCTGCCCGGGAGGGGGCAGGAAATGCGGGGGGGCACAACAGAGACACAGATGGGGGATGGGGTGACAGCGGGGCAGGCGGTGCTGCTATCGTAGCACAAATGGGTCAGCGACCCCTCCTTCTGCCATTCCCCTCTCCTCCCAAAACGCCTCGGCCATGGGAAAAAAAGTGATTAGTACAAGCGTTTGCTGGGGTGAAGGTTGGCGGGCCGGAGCTCCGTGCCGGCCCTTTCGTCCCCGCAGCCGTCCCCGAGCTGCTGCGATGGGGGTGAGGGGTGCAAAGGGAGCCCCTAGACAAAGAGAGGGACTACTCGGCTTTCCCCGGCTTCCTACCAACGCCCCATCCCGGGACAGCTGCCGCAGTGTGGGGTGCTGCCACGTCCCTGTCACACACAGCCGTGCTCGGTCACATGTGCCGCTGCCGCTCAAACCCAAAGGCAGCCCCAGCCTCCGAGCCTGGCACCAGCTGCGGCCGCCGCTCCTGTATGAGACACTCTGCGCACACCTTATTACGAGCTKTATTCAGTAACTTCAACAAATTATTGGTACTTGAACGATGTTCCTCTCTAAGGTGACAGAGACAAGACAAACGGCCTCTCTTTAGAATTACTTTTTAGTTGTTTATGATCTCATTTAAGGAGCTTTGGGTAACTCATGCTCTGACCTCCATGTTAGTTTCCAGCATGTGAAAAAGAGTCATCACTCTCATATACATACATAGTAGGTATATGTATGATTATGAATATAAACAGCATCTTAGATGCTAGACTTCGTCGTGCTAAGCATCTCGCCGGGGGACTGTGGTTAGGGACCGAAAACCATTCTAGGGAGAGGGGTGCCCCGAGCGAGCTGCTGTGCCGTCCCAGGAGCAGCCAGCAGAGGTGTGACAGCATCCTGCCCGCGGCGGGACCCGAGCGCTCCAGCTGGGCAGCTGCCTGTTCTGTAAACAGCCACACAAGGAACTTAGAGTCCCACAGGGACGCTAATAAATCTTCAGCTTTTTGCTTTCTGCCKCCATGCAGAAAGCGCTGTAGGGGGGCATTTGTTTTGTAAAACATTAGGAGGAGAGTGGCTACTGTCAATAATGGCACAGGTGTGCTGTAATAGAGACAGGCTTGCAGCATGGCACAGGGTGTGTGCTCATCTCTTCTCTGTCCTCTGGAATTTAATTCCTATAAACTGTGAACAACTTACTGCAGCTACGGCAAGTGTGAAATGGTACAACAGTTTACAGAGCATTAAGAGCCTGGGTGCTCAGTAATTTTTGAGCTTCGAGTGTATCAAGTGATGGGAGATAGTGATTAATATACCCAAACAAAAATACAGTGGCAAGAAGTCTGTAGGTGCTTTACAGCTGTACATAAAGCTGCATGAAAACCTTGCTAGGTTCATCCAACATCACCATTTCTGCCATTTGTAAACACAATAGAGATTGTTGGGTAGATTTCACCTGGAAATGCTCATTTGACTGCATATTAGGCCGCTGCCTGCTTTAAGGATCTGCTTTAGTAGGTGTGGTGATAGCAACAACACACAGAAAACATTATGCCATTACTCAATACAGGTTTAGTAACCTGAGTATCAATTACATCGATGTGAATTTCTTCCATCTTCTGTTTTAGGTGTAGAGATATTGTCTGTATTTTCCCAAGACTGACATGACCATGTTTCTTCTATAATGAAAACTCTCTGCACACTTGGCTTTTCTCATTCCAGGGTCTACTAGGCTTCTTTGCAGATGTCTCAGAAACAATTGTTTCAGGTWCTGTGCCAGTCCTAAGGAAGATGAATGTGTTTAACCTCACAGAACAAAGTGCTCTCCTACAACCAGAGCATGAAACAAAACACAGCTGCCCCAGAGGACAGCATAGAAGGGCTGCGACTATGTTTCAATAGAGGAGGAAAAATATAGTTGGTATGAAACTTCCAGTTGTGAAGAAAAGAATGTTTTATTTTAAAATTCTTCATGTTTGTCCAGGCATTTGGGCAATGGCATTCCTAAAAGCATACCATTTCTGTTTCACAGCACCCTCAGAAGTKCTGGATACCTCACAGAACAATTTGAAAATAAGTTCTGGCTGGAAGTGTTTACAATCCATTTTCCTAACACTGGAACAGGTGATACTCAATTCTGTCCAAAGCRGTAAATGGCAGACATTTTAGCACTTCATTTCAGGATGCTGATTATTCAGCATCAGGTTCACAAAAAACTTCTCCAGGTGTTCACCTTGCTTTTCTCCCTTAATRCTTGGTAAAATTTTTACTGAAGCCAGTGAGAAAGGAGCTGATCTTGCCCAGTTTACTGCTGAAAATCTCAGTTATTAGGAACTGAAGTTTACCAGTTGAATATCAGTAAAGTTGCAACCTAACTTWACCATTAGGACCTGTTATCCCTGTTACACAACAAAAGCTTGGTCTGACCTCTCCCATTAAAATTAGACCCYACATTAAGCATGTTTAGTTAAAACACAACTTTTTTTTCATGACCTTAAGATGGATCATGCCTCATTGCAGCTACTTAAATGTCATGCTGCTGATTTTGCCTTTCTGTCAAAATTACTTCTTCCTGCTATGGCTTTTCCCACTGTTTTGACGTTTGGAAGACACCTGGATCATAAGGATGATCTGCTCACATGCCTGTCCTCTATGTTGACAACTGAGCCAGGCAGTCACAGAATTACAGGAAAAGCATGAGAAAGGAAGGTAAGCATGCAAGAGAGTCACAGAATGGATGGGCCTCAGCTCACATCAGGCAATTTTAAAGTGCTAGATTTTAGGCCAGATCCTCATTCCCTGTTGAGTCCTGCTCACTGCATTTTGAGAAGAGACTGTGTAGCTCTTTTCAGATGCCCCCAACCATGCAGCTGCCTACTGCTTTAATTTCTCTGGAGCTTTTTAGTGCTGAGCTGTTAAAAAAATTTACATAATGCCCTACATAATGTAAATGTATTCCAAACACAGCACATTATTCTTGATGAAGTCATATGGATGCTAGGCTGAAAATTTGCCTCTAATTAGCTCTGAGCATATCACCCACTTTCAAACATAAGGTGAATGACTTATTGTAACCCCAGATTGGTTTCAACACCAAGTGATTAAGCCATGACATCGAGACAAAGTAAATTAAGGAAGTGGTTTCACAGAACAGGCTGACACATGACAGGCACAGAACTAATTCTGTACAGRAGAGGGGTGAGTCATGCGTCTGCTACATGTGCTTTGGTTAAGTTCTTGCGGGTCTGTATCTCTCGTGCATATAAAAACATGAGGAAACCAGCTAAACTCTCACACCATGCTTGTGTGTAATAATGCTACTGAAGCAGTATCCACTTYCAAACATTTCTTCCCATTAAACTAACAGAGGAAAGTGAGCATCACTCTTATCTCAGGGAAGCTGTAATGTTCCCCTCTACTGCTGTTTTCTCTCCGCAGCTCCCTTTTGTTTAGAGAGCTGTGTCTCCAAAGTCAGGGCTGGTTTGAAGTGGTTCAGCAGGCCAGCACTTTAATGGGCATCTGTCATAACCCATAACACACATGGATTCCTTATCTTTTATTGTTCCAAAAAACGAGAACCAGATTCCAAAGCCACCCTGGTCAGCTCAGGGGAGCAGATTCACCATCATTAGTTGACAAATTAAACACATATCCCTAGTAAACTGCTGATGAAAGAAGAAAGATAGGTAGTTCCATTCTGGACAGAWGCAAAACTGTCATCTTGTTGTTTGCTATGAATAGATGGTGTCTSACTGATAAAAATAGGTGGAGTCTGGTGAGCACATGTGCTTCTTATTCTTCWTCCTACCCCCAGTCTGTGCTCTCTGAGAAAATCATGTCATCTCTAATGAGTTCAGTGTAGAAGGGTATTATGATACCCATTGCCTAAATATCTCTTGGAGGCATCTG